>NC_051329.1:31735697-31965480 GCF_015220235.1 Choloepus didactylus | reverse complement strand
GATGAAAGAAAATCAGGCTGCAATTGCCCTTAAGAAATTGATTTTAAACACCACACATGCAGAAAAATTAAACTGAAAGGATACAGAGTAGCTAAGTCCTCAGGTTAAGAAAGCAAAGCTGAGGGGATAGGATGAAAGTGTGGGGGCAGTTAGCATGTATGGATACTAGAGATACAGGATATTTGATCAGTTCCCAGTGACCAGCTCAGAATCTTCAGAACATCCAGCTTGCTTTCAGGGGTGGGGGAGAGGGACTGGGGAGCAGGTGGGGTGCAGGGAGGCAGGATGTCAAGGAATTTTGGGTGGAGGAAGGCATTGGTCAAGTGAGATTGCCAAAAACTTCCAAGATTTCTTGTAGCTATAATTGTTTAAGGGAAGGAAAAACAAAACAAAACTAGGCAAGCCAGTCTCATCTGCAGTGTGCACGCACATCCAAAGGCAAAACACCAGTCTCAAGAAATAACACCTATCCTAACCCCGTGCCTGCTGATTGCATGCAGGGCCTTTGTAGTGCACACATGTGCCAGCTCAGCAACAGGGATACGAGGCTGCAAACCAGACCCCACAGCAAGCTCTGGGAGGCAACAGCCCATGCAAGGGAGCAGCCCGGCCACCAGTATGCCACAGGGAGGTCTTAGAGAAAGGCCTCACTTAGAGCAGAACAATCTCAACTCTTTTGCCAGAGAGAGTTTCTTGAAAAAGAAATTTTCAGGGGTCAAAAAGGGGCTGTGAGAAGGATGGAGGCAGGGACCCCCCATAGAAGTCAGTGTTTTCATAAGCACTTTCCTTCCCATGGGGCCATACAAGACAAATTTGCTTATGGGTGGTTTTTAGTCCATTTCTCCATGTTTCTTTCCCATATGTTTTAGATTCAGAATCTAGGGGCTGACAGGCCTCGGAGGACACCAAGCCTGCCCCTCACTGTGCAGGATCCCTCTCTGAGCCCCAGGACACTGTGATGTCTGTTAGTTCGCTTCACCAACCTGCTCCACTCAGGGGCTGCAGCGCCTCCCCTTGGAGCTCCATCCTCAGGTGGACCAGCGTCCCAGTTCCTGGCAATCACTGCTGGGCCTCCCGCCTGGGCTATTGCCTTGGACCCATCTCAGGGCCAGGTGGGTGGCAAACCACAGGCCAATTCCCAACCCCACCCCCTGTGCTACAAGCGTCCCTCTTCACCCACCTTCCACTCCAACAGACTGCGAAATCTGCGGACTGCCCTCAAGGAATAGCTCCAGCAGGAGTCCGGAATGGGTGTACGGAGGGCAGGAAACCCCAAAAGTGCAGCTGGAAGCGCAAGTGGGCGTTGCGACCGCTGCCCTGCAGGTCCCCGGGACGCCTCCTGCCCGCGTCCCCCCCAGTTGGAGAGGGCCGGCCGCCGTACCTCCTGGAAGCGCTCCAGTCTGGGTGTTGTCATCTGCGGTGAAGAGAGCACGCCGGGCTTGCGGGCGCTGGTGCTGGTGCCTCTGGTAGCGCCGCCGGGTGGGCACGTGCAGGTGCGCGCTGGGCAGCCTGGCCCCGGCGGGAAGCGGCTCAGCAGCTCGCCGCGAGGCCCAGTTCTCCACCAGGGTCCAGCACAGCGGCGCCGCCTGGCGAAACGTACTGGCAAGCGGTCAGCCCGGCTTTCCGCACCCGGCGGCCTTGCAGGTGGGCGCGATGGCAGAGAGGGTGGGCAGCGGCGGCTCTGGCCTGTGGCTGTTGACTAGTTTCGTTTTCGGCGTCCCGCCTCGCTCGCCGTCCCGACTGCCTCTGCGGAGCCGGAGTCGGGGTCCCCGCGACCAGCCACGTACGGAGAAAAGTAGGGGCGCGGGGTGAGCCGTGGCGCCGGCCTGCGCGTGTCCGCGTCGAGCATGGTGGTAAGAATGCGGATCCAGTTTCAGGAGAATGCAGAAGCGGCTGAACAGTACAGACTTCACAGGGTGCCTCCTCCCGGCCTCTTGGCGCAAGCCCTCCCGTCCAGCCCCCGAGGGGGCGAGCCCGGGTACCCCAGCGCGCAGCTTGCATGGCGGCGGCAGCAGCGCCAGCAGGGAGTCGCGGCGGCCGCGCTCTCCCTGGGAATCGGTGGTGCTGTGAAGGGCGGGAGCCTAGAGGCTGTGCTGGGGATGTTGGGGTTACAGAGGGTGCGGTGCAGGCGGGCTGGAGGGGTTGTGCGCCACTCCGGGTGAGTGGGCAGGAAGCGGGACTCAGTCTAGGGCGGTGGTCTCCACTGTGCTCTCTCCGAAGAGCGGAACTCGGTAGCCGGCACCCAGGGCGCCTCGCAGCTCCCATCCAGCGGTGCTATGGCCAAAGGGCTGCAGCCGTGAGTTCCCAGTGCGCTCTCTGGGGCACTTCGAAGGCGGGCTTCGGGCACGGCCTGGCGCTGGGGGCTTTCCTTTCTCACATCCCAGCCCTGGAGGCTAGGACTGACTGGGAGGGTGCGCCGCGGAGGTTGTGCCGCCAGCTCTGTGTGCACAACGCCGAGGAAGCTGCGCTCCTGTGCCTCTCTCTGGGCTCTGGCAGCAAGATCCAAAAGCAAGGGGGCGGGGGGCTGCAGACTACAGCGTCCTCCCTGTCCTCCTGTGGGAAAACAGTGGCACTGCTACTGGCGGAAAGGGGCTGTGAGGAGGAGGCAGGGAGGGGACCAGGGATCTGGCACTGACGTCCCCAAGAGTGAGTTCTGGAAGTGACCTTGTCGGGGAGGAGGAGGGTCCCGTGGGGCTGCAAGACGTCTCAGAGAGAGGGTGGAGTGAAATGCTCCTTCTCCCTCCACTGCTTTTTTCTTTTTTTTCCTTTGGCCAAGTTTCATTTATTTTTTAATGTCACTTCTGTACAGCTTTCATATATACAAGAGGAAACATTCCTTGGTTTCACAATGGCACCTGGCTGCATTTCCAACAATAATACAGCAAGTTAACTTGGAAATGTACATTTATACAGCTTATATAGATTCAAGACTGCTATATTATGATCTGTGATATTAACAGCTTGATTTGATGTGACAAGACCACTTCCGTTTGGCTTAATATAAAATGTACTCAAATAATTTTAAAATGTCCGTTGGGGGTATGGGCCAGTATATAAAATATTTGTCAGTAAAATGTAACCATTTATCATTTTTAAAAATAATCTTCTAATTTTAAGCCTTTGTTATTGAATTATTATAAGGATATACATTATGGTAGCAAGACACAGATTTGCTATGCATTTTATGTTTAGCAACATGGCTAATTTTAAAAAAATCTTTTCATGAAGTGATAACATTATTTTTATTAAATGAAATATTTTTCATTATTTTTATCAAATGAGATCTTTTTCTTTCCACATTTTAAGGCATTAGGTTGCTTCCAGCCACACACAAAAAAAAGAAAGAAATCAGTCTGAGACTCACTTGATTATTTAATTCAAACCTATATTTGTAGTTTCTAAAATGTTTATCCACAGGCCACTTTCTTGTTACATGTGTTTACCAGTGAAAACAAAAGGAAAAAAAAAATCAGTGCCACTCCTATAAAAGAAATAGCTCCTTTCCTAACATTCTTTAAAAATACACATTTTACAATCCTTGCACCTCAACAAAGGGGACAATGTAAGAAATACACAGGTTTCTTTTGTTTCCTCACTATTAAATGAATGTACACAAACTACCCTCTCCCTGTCTCTCTCTCTCTCTCTCTCTTATTTCTCCAGTGCTTTGTCCATTTTTTTTTTCATTTTCTCCTCTAAATTTGAGACAGTACCATTCACCTTTGCTTTATGATTATGTCCCATGCAAGAGAAATGAAAATACTCTGTAGAGAACTCCTCATTGTCACAGCCTGTCATTTCTCCATAGGAGACCTGATTGAACACCAGTACATTGCTTCATTCAGGTCAGTGGGAAGATCTACAGGGGATGCTCCACTCTGCTTTGGCCTTAAAGCATTTCTTTTTCTTTGATGTTTTGCTTTCTTCACCTTCAGCGTTCCTGAGGTGGTGCATCATGATGGTGATTATTAGATGCAATCTCTCGATTCTCATTGTGGCATCGTCACCGAGATCTCTTATTATTGGGCTTTTCTGTTTGAGGGATGGTCTTATTCTTCGGCTTATCTTGGCAGGTTTTGCCACTGTTGCCGGTAGTATCACTGATCTCTTGATGTGCCTCAAAAAGTTCCACATGGCTCTGCACTTGTCTGGTACGTTCTCAACTAGCTTTGTCATCTGACTCACAATCTGAATCTTTTCATTGCGCAGTTCCTGGCTCCGAATCAAAGCTCTCTGAGTGCAATGTAAAAGTCTCCTCTTCGGTGTACCGTCGGTCTCACGCTTACATTTCTCATAGTATTCATCCAATTCCTTTAGAATTGGTTTCCCGAGGCCACAGGAGCCAGAGCATCGCAGACCCCGCGGCCACCAGGGGGAGCCCGATTCCGCCGGCGCCAGCGCAGCCAAGGGCAGCGTCTATCTCAAGCGGCCTAAGCCTTGGGGCGGGAGAGAAGGAACCAGGCCATGTGCGGGCGGGCGCTGGCGGGTCAGTGAGGCCCGGGCCGCACCCGCCCGCTCTCTCTGGGAGGGTGGCCGAGCTGCGCCATCAACAGCCCCAGCAGCGCGGCTACCGGCCCAACCCTACCCACCCTGATTGCTCTGCAGCCGTGCATTGCTTTTGAACATACTTTAATTTTTAGAACAGTCTTAGATTTACAGAAAAATAGAGAAGATAGGACAGAGCTTTCCCATATACCTTGAGCCCAGTTTTCCCTGTTATTAACATATTACATTGGTTGATACATTTGTTATAATTTACAAATATCCATACATTATTATTAATTAAAGCCCACATTAAGATTCTCTCAGATTGCACCCAATGTTATTTCTCTGTGTCAGGATCCTGTAGCAAATACCACATGACGTTTAGTCATCACTCCCTTTAGGATCCTCTGATTTGTGTCAGTTTCTGAGACTTTCCTTGGTTTTGATGACCTTGAAATTCTTAGCAGGACAGGAAAGGCACTTTGGAGGCTGCCCGACAATGGGAACTTGTCTGATGTTTTTCTCAGGATGCATTTTTGGGGAAGTCCCAGTGCACAGCCTGCAGTTATGTTCCTGCTCCTTGTGGGGGCAGTAGCTACAGGAATTATTTGGAATTCTTCTGCCTGGGTGATTTATCCATTATCTCCCATTTTGTAAAAGTTTTGTTTGTTTGCTTATTTATGCTCTTCTTGAAACTTTTTATTATTGCAACCAATATGCAACACACATTTTCCCACTTTAACCACATTCAAATGCACAGTTCAGCAGTATTAATTATATTCTCAATATTGTGCTAACATCACCATCATCTACTACCTTTTCTTTTTTGGCACCTCAAACAGAAACTACTCATTCATGAGGCTGTCACTCCTCTTCCTCACCCTGCCCATCCCCAATCCCTGGTGTCCTATAAACTACCATCAGTCTCAGTGAACTTTGTTCTTGTAGGCATTTCATATAAGTGAGACCAGACAATATTTTTCTTTTACTGTAAAAACATATATACAAGAGAAAACTTCTAACTTTAACAATGATTATAATACTCCCACAAGCCAGTTTGTTTATCCATTCTTCAGTTGATGAACATTTTAGGTAGTTGATATCATTGGCTATTATGCATAATGCTGCTATGAACATTTCCCTACAAGTCTTTGTATGGACATATATTTCCTTTTCTCTTGGGCTGACAACCCAACATTGGGATTGCTGGGTCACAGGGTAACTCTGTGTTTAACATTGTCAGGAATGGTGAGAATATTCTCCAAAACAGCTACACCATTTTTTCCCCACCAGCCTTGTAAGAGGCGCCAATGTCTCTGCCTCCTCACAAAACATGGCATTACCTGTCTTTTTGATGACATTAACAGTGCACGTTAACTGTTACCACATTGTGTTTTTGATTTGCATTTCCCTAATGACTAAGGGTGCTGAGCATCTTCTCTGTATTGGGCTGTTTTGATCAAATTACATGCAGCCAAGGGGTCTGAGGCTTTCCCATGAGTCACTGAACTTGTGCTGGTTTGAATATATTGTTTCCCCCCAAATGCCATGTACTTTGATGAAATCTTGTGGGGGCAGACATATTAGTGTTGACTAGGTTGGAACCTATTGATTGTTTCCATGGAGATGGGACTCAAGCAACTGTGGGTGAGTCTTTGGATTGGATATTTTTCATGGTGGTGTTACCCCACCTATTCAGGGTGGGTCTCATTAAATCACTGGAGTCCTATAAAAGAATTCACAGACAGGAGTGCTGCTGCAGCCCAGAGAGTCATTCTGGAGACAGCCATTGAAAGTAGACTTTTACTAGCCCAGAATTTGCCGAAGAGAAACTAAGAGGACATCCCCAAATGCATTGAGAAAAACATCCTGGGAAAAAAACATGTTGAAACTAGAACCACAGAGCAGATGCCAACCACATGCTTGTGCCTTCCCAGCTAACAGAGGTTTTCAAGATGCCATCGGTGTTCTTCAGTGAAGCTACCCTATTGATGCTTGAAGCCTTTTTTGGACACTTTTATGGCCCTAGGACTATAACTTTGTAACCAAATAAACCCCCTTTACAAAAACCAATCCATTTCTAGTATTTTGCATAATAGCAGCATTAGCAAACTGGAACAGACCTGTAGCTAAAATCGTACCCTCAGCTCCACACAGGCAGAAAATCCATGATAGCAACAGGTTCCTCTCAGATATAATGAAATGGGCAGGATGAAGCCAACCACCCAGGGCAGCCCATAAGCCACAATCATCTGGTTGATTCTGTTGATTCTGTTAGTTCCAGGCTCACAGGGGCTCACCCAGGTCTCCAGGCCAGTGAAAAGTGAGTTTCAGGAGTGTTCGGGGTCTCTCTTCTAAGCATGTCCCTCACTCAGTCACCACTGGAGACCAGCACCAGGTTCAGCTTGTGGCTTCTGATGCATCAGCACAGGAAACTACACTGGGAGCAAGTACTTGGGTGGAGTCTTAATTTTGTCCCCCTTTCCCTGCAAACATAACTCACATGCAGCATTGAGGCAACCACCTGCCAAAAAATGCAACAGGATGTTCTAGGATAAAATAAAATTCCACCAAAGGGGATAAAGCAAGACCTTGATATGGTGAGTTAATATGAAAAAAATGAAAATTATGCTAATTTAATTTATTAATGTAATTAATAGATTTTAACAAGTAAAGATTTATTGAGGAAACTTCACAAATTTTCAACTATCTGTCTGGAAATGTTTAAGTCCAGGAATATCCTACAAGATTTTGCAAATTAATGAAAAAAAGGGGGAGCATACACCATTGGATTTTGAAATAAATTTTGAAGCAAAATAAATTAAACCTCCTTTGGCTGTTACAGAAACAGAAATTTAATTAACAGCACAGAAACAGAACTGTGCCTGCAATGGTCTGAGGAAGTATTGTTCAAAGAAGTGAAAATTTGCTTCTCCCTCTTGACTCCCCTCCTACTTTCCTCTTGGAGCCCTCACTGTGTCCCATGGACACCCGGTCCTCTCTCTCCCTCAAGTATCTCTCAAGCACAGCATCATCTCAAAGGTTTTGCCATCCATGGAAACTCCCTTGACCCTTCATGAATTTGAAACTCCTAAAATCCTTTCTCTTCCAGAAGGCCACTCCCTCCTTCTCTCCCATGGGGAGCTCCACTCATCCGAATGGAGCCAATTGAAGGGCACTGTCTCTAAGAAACCTTCTCTAAATGCCCCAAATATTAGAGTTTTTAAGACCACAGTCTTCTCTCCCAGCATTTTCCATTTTTCCCATATTATTCATTTCCTTTTGGCTTTTCCCTCATAAGTCAATCATAAACACAGAACGTAAACTATCTTAGTAATATTGGGTCTGAGCTCAGTGCTGGGCACACAGTTGTCTTAGTGAAAATGTGTAGAATCACAGCAAAATTATGGAACAGCAGAAAGAGCCAAGACTGTGGAGACTAAATTTTTCCAGAACCAGCAGGGGGTACCATGGGGCTGTGCCAGTCTTCCTGTAGAGGGAGTTCACAGATGCTTGAATGTCCTGCAGACTCCAAGTCTGCTTGGGCCTGAGCTCCCTGATGGGGAATCTGGAAGAGTCTCCTGCCTTCAGCCTTGTGGATGTTCCCATCAGCATATCATTCCATGCAGGCTCCCCGCAAGGAGCAACCTCAGAGCATCCCTGCCCCTTAGCTGCCTCTGACCACAGGCCCCAGCTCAGGAAGGAGATGGGGACACAAGTGTTAGGGAACATGTTTGCATGACTACCCCTCCTCCACAAGTCCAGTACAGAGGTTTAAAAAGGCCTGGAATAGCCCAGCTCTAGATCTGGGGCCTCAGGCACTGTGTGCACTTGGCCTGGACTCCTCCTCCTCCTCCTGCTCCTCTCCCACTGCTCAGGTAGGGATGGGCCTCAGGGGTGGGCTCAGATCTCAATAGCTCCACCTGGTCTCTGTCCATCCCTCAGGAGTGTTTGTCTGCAGGTTCCTCTCCCAGCCTGTGCTGACTCAGCTGCCCTCCCTCTCTGCATCCCTGGGAGCTCCCACCAGACTCACCTGCACTCTGAGAAGTGACATCAACATTGCAGGAAGCAGTATATTCTGGTATAAGCAGAAGTCAGAGAGGTCTTCCCAGTTTTCCTCTTCTATTACTCAGACTCTGTCAGGCAGTTGGGATCTGGGTTTTCAAGTCACTTCCCTGGATCAAAAGAGGCATCAAAAATACAGTAATTTGCTCCTCTCTGGGCTCCAGCCTGAGGACTTGGCTGTCACTGCTCAGAGTGGAGCAGCAGCCTCAGTGCTCACCCAGGGCTCCAGGCCCTCAGGGACAAGAGACACAACCAGCAGCTCCCCCAGCCTCCCCAGGTGCAGGGAACTCAGGGTGCACCTTTGACCTGGGACAAGAAAGTCAAGTGCTTTGTTCCACATGAAATACATTGAACTATTCAGGCCTATTAAATGTAATAGAGTTACTTTCAGAAAATAGTTCGGCCCACCTGATCCCTCATCAAACAGAGAAACTAGTCTCTTGGTCTTGGTGAGAAGGTGAGTTTTTTTTATAGCTGCTCATGTAAGGAACTGGAGGAATAATTTTCCAAGACCAGTTCAAAGTGAGAAAATGGGGCTTGGGCTTTTATACTCCAAGGAGACAAAGAACTTGCAAGTGTCCAGAGAAAACCTGGAAATAAAAAGTTGTCTGCTTCACTCATGTTTGGTCAACACATCCTCTTTTAGGATGTTATCTCTTTCTGGCAAGCAAAAGCAAGGGAGGATTTTATTACTGTGACAAAAGAGGAACAGAGACTAAATTTTTGAGATTAGATCACAGCAAGATATTTCAACTAGGGCTTTTAGGCTTAAAATAAGTCTGCTTGAGTGAAATGATCATAATAAGCATTTTCCTGCTACTGAAGTGTATTCTAAGCATTTTCCAGCTAAAGATTATATTGAATATTTTTCCTAACTATTCAGCTATCATTAGTATGAGGTAACATGCCTGGACCTGCAGGATTAACAAATGCCCACAGGCAATATCCTGCTGCATGTATCTGAGACTATAGAAAAGGGGTGCAAACCCATGCATTAACAGTGAGGCCAGAAGGTTTCATGTCCACTCCCCTTTCCAAAATAATTGATGAAAAATACAAGGTTTAATGAAGAGAATATTCATGTTCTAGATTTTTCTTTACTAATCCAATTGGAAGAGCTGGATTTATACACACATATGACACAGTTCTTTGACAACAAACAACCATTCACCGGTGTCACCAATAACCCACCCACATCATTTCTGACCTTGGCACATCCCTTGACCTGGGACCAGAAAGCCCTTTCCCCCTCTCTGCCACAGAGATCACCCAGGTCTTCCTGTAGGTCCAAACTGGTTCATCACACTTGGGCTCAGACTTCTTTACCCTGAACCCTGCCCACCCCTGCCCCCAACAAGCACAGGGAGTCATTTCCCCAGGTGCATGTCCCTATTGCATGCTTTACTCATACTCTCACTCACCATGTTCAGTGTTGGGCAAAAACAGGGAAAGTTGGAAATTCAGGGACACAGTTGACAGTCATTGACATTTTCATAATAATGATAGCCAGTGAAAGAATAGTTTCCAATCAAGATAAACATCCCTGTGTGAAACCATCTGTGTTTCAATTGAGAACCTATGGATGCCCCTTCTTGCTCTACAGTCTTGAGTAGTGACTTTAAGAAAGTATGTGGGTAAAAGGATGACATTCTGCACATGGGTTTATTGGAATCCCAGAGGCCAGAGGATGTTTGCCTTGTGGCCAGCAGAGGGCACTGTGGGCTGACCTGAGAGTGAGGTGCTGGGCCTGATAGCTGGTCAACCACTCAGCTGGCTCCAGGGCAGTGGGGCCAATGGTGTCCTCACTGATGCAGGGCTTTCCTGCACCTGTGATGCACACTGTGACCCCATGAGCTCCTGTGTCTGGCACCCTCACCCTATTCAATCTGAATTAGTTCACCTCCTTCTTTTCCTTTGCTTTCATCTGGTCCAAGCAAGAGCTGGTGAATAGCAAGGAGCCAGGAGATGTTTGCATGGAGAAAGTCAGTTCCCACAGAAGTCTGGCCAGGGGATGAGACTGTGCTTGGTGGCAGAGGCCCCCCCACCAGTGGAGCTTCAGAAGGAAAGTCTCTGAGACCTCCTCATCAGGCTCTATAAGTTCTTAGGTTTTAGGGAAAGGGTCTCCGGGACACAGAGAACCTGCCTTTTTCTTCTTCTTCTCAGAGGACCAGGGTCCTGTGTGGGCTTGGTGGAGACTCCTGTCTGGTCCTGTGTGGTGTCCTGACAGTTGCTTCCTCCCAGGGATCCCAAAGGGGCACACAGTGTAGCCCTGCCCATCAGCCTCCTCTAACTGCAAGACTCTCAGCTCGGGGGAAATGGGAGCAGATAGGAGGTGGGGCCTAATTTGCATGAGCAGCCCCTTCTTTGGTATGGCCAGTACAGAGGGAATAAGAGCATCCCAGGCCCACTGGGGGTCTCAGGGGCTGTGTCCACCATGGTCTGGACCCCTCTCCTCCTCCTGCTCCTCTCCCACTGCACAGGTAGGGACAGGCCTCAGGGACCCAGGGAAGCCCCCAGCCTGCATGAGCCCCTCTCATTCAGACCTGTAGGAGCTTCACCCTGGTCCACACTAGGTCATTCATGAGTGTCTGTGTTTGCAGGTTCCCTCTCCCAGCTTATGCTGACTCAGCTGCCCTCCCTCTCTGCATCCCCAGGATCCTCTGTGAGACTCCCCTGCACCCTCAGCAGTGGCCTCAATGTGGGTGGCTACACAATACACTGGTACCAGTAGAAGCCAGGGAGCCCTCCCCAGTACCTCCTGAGCTACTACTCAGCCTCAAGAAAGCAACAGGACTCCGGGGTCCCCAGCCACTTTTCTGGCTCCAAAGATGCCTCAGCCAATGCAGTACTTTTGCTCATCTCTGGGCTGCAGCCTGAGGATGAGGCTGACTATTACTGTCAGATTTGGCACAGCAATGCTTGCCTCAGTGATACAGGCAGATAAGGAAGTGGGACAAAACCCTGCGCCTCACAGATGTCCTATGACTCTTGTATTGTTGATGTGAAACAATATTTACTCTTATTTCTGTAAAAAATTCCCCATTCAGAAAATATCTCTCAGATTGTCACTAAATACATACAAAGACTTAAGAAAAGGGTCCTCACACCAACACAATCACACAATATACAGAATCTGAGAATTTGCTGCCAATTCCATGTGGCCCTGACATTCCATGGAATCACATCCACTCAGTGAGTTGGGGCCACCTCCCTGGCCCAGAGACACCAAGGCAGCCCTCAGGGATGACAATTGCCACCCTCACAGGCCCACAGGACTGGCCACAGCATCAGGCCATGGCCTGTGCCAAGGGATTCTGGAAAAATGTAAAACTAAGAATTAAAATTCAGTTGTGCTGATGGTGCTGGAAGGCAAACATAACAAGCTGTAGCTGTGGGGACTGGAAATGGTGGGTTTTTCATCCACTAGCTGAGAGGATCTACTGATACCCAGGAACTATAATGAGGTTATACCCCAATTCTGAGATGAAGGTTTTACCAACTAGTAAAGCCTGTAGGCTACAAAAGCTTACACCTCTTCAAATCCCAAGTTACACAGTGCCACCCTTATCAAACCCAAGGCAGCATGCTATGTTTTGAAATTTAAAATTAAAACAAATCACATAAAAAAGAGAACAAAGGTTTCCTTTTGTGATAAAAGCAATTTCATCTTAAAGAACTCCCTGTGGAAAAGTTTAACAGTTCAATTATAATAATAATGACTTTTTGCTCAATTAAGTGAAGATACTTTTGAAATACAGAGAGGTTATTCACATCAAATTCATTCCTCCCCTTGGTTTGAATATTAAAAAGGTATGGAAATACTATGACATGCAAATTATTATTCTGAAATATCCAGAGTCACTTTTCTCCCTTCTGTCAATTGCACTGCACATCCCATTGGCCCTGAAGCTGGAAACTGGAGAGTGACACCCTGCACGTCCCTTGGATCTGTCCTTTCCCTCAGACCTCTGTGTCCCTTCTTGTGGAAAATCCTGTCCTGGACTTATCCTCTGTCCTCCCCTTCATGAAGGGGGTTGTGTCTTTTTGAATGTGTTATGTCCCCCAAAATGCCACTATCTTTGATGTAATCTTGTGTGGGCAGATGTATTAGTGTTGATTAGATTGTAATTCTTTGAGTGTTTCCATGGAGATGCAACCCACCCAAATGTGGGTGATTACTCTGATTGGATGGTTTGCATGGAGGTGTGGCCCAGCCCACTCAGCATGGGCCTTGATTAGTTTACTAGAGCACTATATAAGCTCAGACAGAAGGAGCGAGCTTGCTACAGCCAGGAGGGACACTTTGGAGAATGCACAGGAGTTGAGAGAGGAGCTGCAGCTAACAGACTTTATGGAGACAGCCTTTGAAAGCAGACTTTTGCTCTGGAGAAGCTAAGAGAGGACAAATGCCTCAAGAGCAACTGAGAGTGACATTTTGGAGAGAAGCTGAAGCCTATATATGAACATTCTGGGATAAAGCAATTTTGAAATCAGAACGTGGAGCAGACACCAACCAAGTGCCTTCCCAGCTAACAGAGGTTTTCTGGACACCGTTGGCCATCCTCCAGTGAAGGTACCTGATTGCTGACATGTTACCTTGGACACTTTATGGCCTTAAGACTGTGACTGTGTAACCAAATAAACCCCTTTTTATAAAAGCCAATCCATCTCTGGTGTTTTGCATTCTGGCAGCATTGGCAAACTAGAACAGGGGTATTGATGAGAACCTGACAATTCCAATTCCCCTTCTAAAAATATCAATATCTGCCCAAATCAATTGAGGCTGAGGTGCCTGCCCTCAGGGTTGTGACAAAGGTCCTGCTCCTGGCCCCTGTCTCCAGCCCCTGGTGCTGCCCTCCACACCCCTCTGCTCCCATCCACTCCTCCACACTTTCCCAAGTATGTGGCATTGTTCTTTTACTCTTCTGCGAGCAGCACTTGCTGAGTCCAGCTCCAGGTCTGCAGGTCTCTTCTACCCCAGGAGGACTCTGGACCTTCTGCAATTCTAAGATTCACTTTCCTTTTTGGGTGCCCCTGTATGAGATGCTTCCTGGACCACAATCTCCTCTTACAGTGTCACCCCCCCCATCTGTGAACATTTGTTTCATTTCTGATCTGTCTGGCAAGACAAGGACCAGCCCTCACCTCATTACAGTCAGGATAAACATGAGGCTTCACCCACGGTACAACCAGATGATCATTGTGACTGTGTGACTTGGTACTAAGAATGGATAAAGCCCTGACATTTAGACCTTTGGGCCCAGGCTAAAGGAACATTAACCAGAAACACCATAAAGAGAGAGGGCCAGAGGTCAGAGTATGTCCCACAATATCTATGGAAAGACCCTTATGAGTCTGGGCCTGTGGAAACCATTTGGAGAATTCAAGTTAGAGAGGACAGTGGGTGTGAAGATGCCTGAAGATGTCTGCCTTTGCCTGTCCAGGAATCAAACATCTCCACAAAAGCAGTGTGATGTTAAAAGATATATTTAGTGTGCTGGTTTGGATGTGTTATGTTCCCCCAAACACCATGTTCTTTGATTCAGTCTTGTGGGTGTAGACATATTAGTGTTGATTAGGTTGGAATCTTTGGATTAGGTTGTTTCCATGGAGATGTGACCCAACCAACTGTGTGTAATGCATTTGATTAGATTATTTCCATGGAGATGTGGCCCCTCCCATTCAGCATGGGTCTTAATTAAATCACTGGAGATCTGTAAGTGCTCAGACAGAAGGAAGTCAGTGCCACTGCGGCTAAGAGAGACATTTTGAAGATAGCTACTGAACGCAGACTTTTCCAGACACTTTGGGGATGCTAGCCAAGTGTTTGCCCTGGAAAAGCTGAGAGGAAAAAATGCCCCAATAGCAACATTTTGAAGAACACACAAGAGCTGAAAGAGAAGCTGGAGCATAACCCAGGATAAGCAGATGCCAGTCACATGCCTTCCCAATTAACAGAGGTTTTTCCAGACACAAATAGCCTTCCTTCACTGAAGGTATACTTGTGTTGATGTCTTAATTTGGACATTTTCATGGCCTTCAGGCTATAAATTTGTAACTAAATAACCCCCTTTATAAAAGCTAATCTATTTCTGCTATTTTGCATAATGGCAGCATTAGCAAACCAGAGCACTTAGAGTCCTATTGAACTTACTACAACCATAGGAAAGTCAAGACAGAAAAAATCTGTTTACAATAAGAGCAAATTGTGTGACACCCAGAACAAAATCCTGACTTGAAAGTTATAATATAAATATGCACAAAATACAACTTTTACTTAAGGAGAAAAAGGCTGAATCATAAAATAAAGAACACTGTTACACAATTTCCTGCTAAATGTTAAGTCCAGTGTAGCTGTTAGTTTCTCCCAAATCACTAATGTGAATTAAATTCTAAAAGCTTTGCATATCTTTTTGAGTGATTGCTGAATTGCCATCTGTTGAACAGGCCACTGAGCAAATTTTCCTTCCTGGAAATTACCCCTCCCAAGCAGCTTCATTGAAAAGGCCTCCATGGTCTTCAAACCAGCCCAGTGGCCCCTCATCTCATAGTTGACTGATGGAAAACATGTATGAGCTTTTTCCAGACTCTCCTGTATTGGGGTTAACCCCATAGGGTGTAGTTTTTGCACATGATTGCAAATCCAGTAGCCTCTCTGGGAGTGAGAAACTGTTTAGTAATCAAGCATAGTGTGTTGGAATCACAAATAGTAGAAGCCAGGCCATTGATGTTCAGACATAGAAAGTGACCTTGAGATGAGGAAATAAGCAGCAGTTCTGTCAGATCTTTCAACAATGGTGTCATCCTCCCCTGTGACCAGCAGGGGGCACGGTGGGACTGCCCTGGGGTTCCTACACTGGGCTCAGTAAGGACCATTCTCCCAAAGAGATCTGGTCTGGGGGGCTGGGCCCTGTGCTCACTGATGGGGACTCAGCAGCTGCATCCTCTCTGCCTGGCAGAGTCCCCTGAGAAAGGAGCTTTGTGTCATCTCAGCAGCTGCTTCCTCCCAGGGCTCTCCCAAGGGGCAATTTCTGTTGTATATGATATTCTTAGAGGTAATAATGCATGACCTTATGTTATAAACTGTTGAACTATGTATTTGACATGTAAAATATGTACAATATTGATATCACCCATTGCTTTGAAATTTAGCCTATAAATATTGTTGTATAATTTTCTCTGGTCAGAAATATTTGGAATAAGTAGAGCCACTTGGGTCAGGATTTTCTTCTGTGCCATTTAGCAAATAACTGTTTTTAGTCTATGCAACTAGCAACATTCTGAGATCTTCCATTTGAATTAGTTAATACATTACAGTTCTCTCCGTTTAAATTCATGGGGATTCTTCTGGAAGCCAGTCTAGCAAACTCAGAGGAAAGGCTCTAAGGAAATTTATTTCTCTTTAGATTAAAAGCCAATATTTTCAGGGTAAACAGTTGAACCTACTACAGACAATAATGTCTAGTATCTCAACCCTCCAAATTTGCAGTTTTGGGACCACAATTTCTGCTTTTTAGCATGGTAGTTGTATAAAATTGGGCAGCTAAATTTTTCAGCCCCATGTGCCTCTCAAATAAAAGACAGAAAAGAAGTAGTTACTGTACATTAAGACTTGCAGACATGAGTTAGAAACTGTCCTGCATGCTTTGTAAAACAGGTGACGTTTTCCAACCAAGCTCATGCCATTCAGTTTCCTGTTGATCACAACCTTGTATCAAATGTTGTATAAAACATTGTATAAAATGCCCAAAGGGGAGGAAATGATTATTGTACATGCTTTGAATTACCTTGCATGGTCTCATTTGAGATAATTAAAAAAAAAAAAAGAATTGGTAAAAGAATTATATTTTCCACAACAAAAACTTTAAATGATTTTTTGATATACTGATCTTATGAATTTGACCAGCTATATAAAATGGCTTGTATTTGTGCACACAAAAAAATATTTCTCAGGTTGAGAAATGGTAAAAAAAAAATCATTTTAATTATGTAAATTTTAATACAATTAAATACATTTTAATAAAAATAAAAGCTTTTTATTTATACTACTGGACCCCTTAGAAACCAGACCTTTCTAACAATATGAAGGAAAGATTTGCTCAATATTCCAAATTTGCAACTATAATTCTTTGGCTCTAGATTAATTGTAAAATATAAGACATGACACAATGAATACATAGTTTATTATGTATTAAAGGACTCCCAAATCTACAATGAATAACAGCCTGAAAAACTGAATTTTTTGCATAGGTCTACTTTGAATCTTTTACATCTTTGACAAAATAACTTTTTATATATGAAAAATTTGTATGTAACAAAATAGATGGATTTCAGCTATGACAGACCCAAAAACCCCAGATTTATCAGATTCATTTTTACTAAGGATGATGCTTTCTTGTTGATCCTTTCCATTTTATAGACCCATTATAACAGTCATGCTCATTTTTCTCCACAGACTCTAGGAAAAGCCTCTGGATCTGGCTGTTATAATCAGTCAGTGCATCTGTGCAAATGCTGTGAGTCACCCCCAATCATGGAACTGCTGGAAGAAGTAAAGATGATGAATGAAGGATCCCAGCCTACTGTCAGTCATGGAAGACTTTGACAAACTTTACTGCACTGTGAAATACTATTCAACTTTCCTTAAACTCAAGGAATGTTTGCCAAATAGTCAATAATCAAGTAAAAAAAAAATTGTCGCTTGATTGATATTTTCTCATCAATACCTCACTTGTATTATTGCACATTATTTAAAAATCCAAGTGTTGGAGCCAAACATGCAGGATTTTGTAAATTGGGTTCATAAATGAAAAAACAAAAACACTTGAATCTTTGTTGATATGGACAAATTTAGAGCTGCCTTTCAACCTATACATAATCATTTTAGCTGAATTTAATAATAATGAGATGATGCAAGAGTTAGGGACTTTACTTACTTTGGGCAGACATAATGGTTTTCAAACTGTTGAGCTTTTGTTTCAAAGTCAAATCAACTCTCCTAGGAAAGTGAACCAATTTTGTCCACGTGACTTTGAATGTTAAAGGAAACAATACTTTGTTACTCTGTGCAGATATTGGAAAGGTTTTAAATATGGTTGATTAAACAACTTGGATATGTACATCTATTTGAATACTAAAGAATTTTCTGAAACCTTGATACAGATCAAGTATTTCCATTACAATTTAGTGTACAAATTGACAGGAGAGACAAATATATAATATACATCAAATTTCATACTTACTGTAAAAAAAAGTTGGTAAAATATCACTTGAATAACTATTGATTACATGGGGAAATTATACTATTTTTTATATATTATGTAAAATAAAATATATTATTAAAATCCATTTAACTGTTTCGTTTTTTTTCATGTGGTGAGGAGACACTTCAAGTTCAGATGAGGCTCACACCATCTTGTTATTGGACAGTGAGGGTGCAGATGCCCTCAGATGAGAGGTGCTTTGGGGTCACCTGGAGGAGGGAAGCTGGGTCTGGGGTCTCCTCCACCAGCAGGGGGCAGCAGTGCTGCACTTGGGAATATCCAGGAGACGCTGAGGCTGCCCAGGTGGAACCTACTCACAAAGGAGCACTGAGGTGGGGGGTCCTCAGGTGGCAAGGTTCAGTACTCACACTGGCAGGCTGGGACCCTCCCTCTGCCCCTCAGGCTGTAGCCATCATGCTCTGAGGGACAGACTCAGACAGACCAAGCTCCGAGCAGCAGCACTGAGTGGTCACCTGGGCAGGGAAAGCGACAGAACCTGGTCCCAGCCATAGGGTCTCAGGAAGCAAAGCTCAGGGGCATCTCCACTGGGTCCTGGGCTCCTCTCCTGCTCACCTGCTCACTCTCAACAAAGGTTTCTCTCCAGGTGCATGAGGCCAAAATTCACTCAGAACCTCTGTGCCAATTTGAATGCATTATCTCTCCCCAAATGCCATTTTCTTTGATGTAATCTTGGGTGGGCAGACCTAACAGAGTTAATTATGTTGTAACTCTTTGAGTGTTTCCATGGAGATGTGACCCACCCAGTTGTGGGTGATGACTGTGATTGGATAATTTCCATGAAGGTGTTACTCCATCCATTCAGGGTGGGTCTAAGTTAAATCACTGGACCATATGAATGAGCTGACAAACAGAAGGAACTCAGTGCAGCTGAGAGAGACATTTTGAAGAGGAGCCACAGCCAAGAGGGACACTTTGAAGAATGCACAGAAGCTGAGAGAGTAGCTGCAGATGAGAGACAGTTTGAAGATGGCCATTGAAAGCAGATTCTTGCTCCAGAGAAGCTAAGAGAGGACAAATATCCCCAGTGCAACTAAAAGTGACATTTTTGAGGAACTGCAGCCTAGAGAGGGAAGTCCTGGGAGGAACACATTTTGAAACCAGAACTCCAGAGCAGACACCAGCCATGTGCCTTCCTAGCTAACAGAGGTTTTCTGGACACCACTGGCCATCCTCCAGTGAGGGTAGCCAATTGTTGGTGACTTACCTTGAACACTTTATGGCCTTAAGAGTGTAACTTTGTAACCAGATAAACCCCCTTTATAAAAGCCAATCCATTTGTTGTGTTTTGCATTCTGGCAGCATTAGCAACCTAGAACAACCTCCTTCTTGGCATTTCTAGAGTCTGTAAATAATGGTGACAACCAAGAAAATGCATCCTGCTGCAAACACCTACCATTCTTGGGGATTGATGTGCCACTTATGAGGAATGTTATCCCCCCTCTGGAACCAGGTCCTGGGAGGAATGAGGCTGGGCCCTGGATGGCCACTGCCCCTCAGTCACTGCCCCCTGAGAGATTTTTGTCTTCCAGTAAAGAAAGAAATCCTGACATCTCACCAGGCCCAGCTTTCCTCTCTGAAAAGAGCCTTTGTCCACACTCTGAGAGATGTGGTGAGAACAAGTCTGGGGACCAGCAGACATGGTTTACATAAGGATGGGGTCATTTGAGAATTCTGCAAAAAATGAGCAAACATGGGAAACCTCCCAGTGCATAAAAGACCAGTGGGCTAGCAGAGGCAGTGCCCTCCCCTGGGGGCTGAGAGGAAAGTAGAGTTTTGGGAGCACAGCCAAGCTTTGTGGGGACCTTGGGGTTAAGACAGACTGCAACACAGTCTCCCCTCTGCCCCCTGGTTTCCATCCCTGACTGAATAAAAGGTGTTTCTGCCAGGCCTAAGTCTCAGGTGGCAAGCCTCTTGGATTCAAAAGGCATCCAATCCTTTGAAAATAACCATGCTGTAAATGGATATCTTGAAAGGGACATCACAGAGAGTGGGAGAGTAACAAGATTCAGGCATCACTCATCCTCTGAAACTGGGGCTATTCTGGAAATAACCATCAGGATCAAGCACAATCTTGGAAGCTGAAAGGACACTTACCACCACCATCTGGGGTGTGCATGGTAAGGGGCAAGGCTGGGAAGCTTTGCAGGAGAGTGGCAGCCACACACCACCATCACCCCTAGTTCCTCAGCTGAGCTGCAGCCATGGAGATGGCAGCCTGGGTTCCATGGCCTGGGCAGATGTTCTGAAGGTGAACAATCAGGAACTTCTCTGAAAGTATGAGCCACATATTTGGGTCATTTGGGCAGTTCTCTGGGGACCAGCTCAGGGCCTAGTTTGTTTTGCCTGTGTATTTCCAAACCGCTCCAGTCAGAAAACATAAACAGATTCATGCAGTAAGGAATACAGATTGTGAAAAAAAAAAATAGTTTGGAAAGTCATTGTACACAGATTTCTAAAGCAGCCCAGTTGGAGAATCTAGTTTCTCAACTGAAGACATTGTAATCCTCAAAATGTCCACTTTCCATAAAATATTACAAAGCATACAAAGTTTGCTGATTTGAATGTATTATGTCCCCCAGAAAAGGCCATATTCTTTGATGCAATCTTGTGGGGCAGACAGAATAGTGGGGATTAAGGTGGAACATTTGAATTAGGTTGTTTGCATGGAGATGCGCCCCACCCAACTGTAGATGATAGGATATTTCCATGGAGGTGTGGCCCCACCCATTCAGGGTGGGCCTTGATCAGTGGAGCCATATAACTGTGCTGACTCAAAGAGATGGAACTCAGTGCAGCTGTGAGTGACATTTTGAAGAGGAGCAAACTTGCTAGAGTGGAACATCCTGGGAGAAAGCCATTTTGAGGCCGAAGCTTTGGAGCAGAAGCCAGCTGCCTTCCTAGCTAACAGAGGTTTTCTGGATGCCATTGGCCATCCTCCTGTGAAGGTACCCAATTGCTGACGTGTTACCTTGGACACTTTGTGGCCTTAAGACTGGAACTGTGTAGCGAAATAAACCCCCATTTTATAAAAGCCTATCCATCTCTGGTGTTTTGCATTCTGCAGCATTAGCAAACTAGAACACCAAGTGCAACTGAGTGACATTTTTGAGGAACTGCAGCCAAGAGAAGAATGTCCTGGGAGAAAGCCATTTTGAAACCAGAACTTTGGAGCAGATGCCAGCCATGTGCCTTCCCAGCTAACAGAGGTTTTCCAGACACCACTGGCCATCCTCCAGTGAAGGTGCCTGATTGTTGATGTGTTACCTTGGATACTTTATGGCCTTAAAACTGTAACTGTGTAACCAAATAAATCCCCTTTTATAAAAGCCAATCCATTTCTGGTGTTTTGCAACCTGGCAGTATTAGAAAACTAGAACACAAAGAAACAGATAAATTTTGCTCATTCATGAGAAAAAATAATTTGAATGAAATTACCCTGAAGGTGCCAGATATTAGCCTTGTTATTCAAAGAGTTAATAAACTATTTATAACATATTCAAAGAGCTAAAATTAAACCATGGAAAAGAAGTAGAAGAAATCAGGAAAATGATGTATTAGTAAACATGTAAAGTTAATAAAGGGAAATTTAAAAAAGCAAAAACATAGAAGTTCTGTTAAATATTTACTTAACAGATCAGGGATGTTTTATACTGCAGACACCCATGACCAAAAGATGCAAACAGCTGAATCCTATTTTTCCCAAAAAGGAGACTGCAGTTAGACTATTGTTTTCCGCATATGCATCAATTCCACAAGGGACCCAGGAATATCTAATGATCTGTTCTATATACTATGCTGGCTTTACTATCACTCATCTTTGGTTTCAGTTCACAGGATGGCTGCTACTGCCCAGCCATCACACCCTAGCCTAGATAACAGATGCTTTGTAAAAGCAGAATGTTTCCTTCCATCACATGACAAAAGGGCCCTGAAACAGACTTTAGTGCTGGACCTTAGATTCCAGTGGCCAGTGCTGGTCACAGGGTCACCTTGGGAAGCAGGTGCCTGGCATTTAAATGAATATAACAGATGATGCAACATTAGAAGGTGCTGGCATGTCTGTAGTTTCTCCTAACAATTGTGCTTATCACATTACCCAACACACAGGATTGGAAACCTCTGGGGAACAAGGACCTCGTCTTGCTCACTGCTGAGTTCTCAGGCCCTGGGATGTGGCCAGACCAAAGCAGGTCTGAATAAATATGATGGGGGGTGTTCACCTCTGTCATTGATGCAGGAGCCATCACTACCCCCAATTGGCCTGGTCCCCAGACCTGGCCCAATAAGCAGCCAATCTTGGTGTCCTGTGTCCCCCAGGGCCAAGTCTCAGGGCTGTGACATGATCACCCACCTCCAAGAGATGTGTGCAGGTGCCTCAGGTTGGTCTTGCCTCCTCCAACTTAAATGACACTGTTTATCCCATGCTTTATGGGTCACCTAGACTCTCTCTCCTGGTCTCCAGGTAGGTGGGGCCTCATAGAGAAGACTAATTCCTCAATGGAGCCAGAGTCCATGGATCAAGGAATCTCCACCCTGAGCAGCAGGTTCTGCATCTCCCCTGGACAAGGACACCCCCTGTGCCTCCAGCAGCCAAGGTGGAGCAGCCACCAGGGGGCAGCAGAGAGTCACCTGGCAAAGCCCCTGGGGATGGGGGCCTGGGTCTCAGGGGATTCTAATGAGGAGGGAGGGGAGCACCTCAGACCTGGGGGAGAAGGTGACCTTCCTGTTCTGCAATATCCCCCTTGGCCCTGCTGTTCAAATCCTTCTGAGCTCACATCTCTCATCTCTGTCACTTGAAGCTGTGGCTGCTGTCTCTGACCACAGGTCCAGGTCTCCATAATAACCCAGCCCATCCCAGTTTGGCTAAAATGCTGGGCCCAACCACAAATGCCTCATCCCCTCTGTGACCTCAGAGGCAGGCGTCAAATTTTATTTTCTAAGATATCTCAGTCTCTGGCACACATCAGTATCTATATCAAATTTTCTCAGTTGATTAATCACTATAGTATTTTATTAATATATTTTCTCCAGCAACTGAGGAAATTTGCTTATAATTAAAAATTCCTGTGGTGTTCCTGGGGCTGGCAGCCCACCCTCATCCCCTCACACAGCAGGAAACACCTGATCTGTACCTGCCCTGAAGTCACACTGGGGATACTGAGGCAAAGAACTGATGACCTGCCCCTGGAGCTCACAGCCAAGGTAGAAACTAATCAGCCTCTGATGGTTGTTTTAAATCACCATGTTCCTGGCCAGGAATGAATATTCTTCTGGTTCTGCCCCTCAAGAACAGGACTCAGGAGAAGAGCACAGCCCCTCTCCAAGCCTCCTCTTGTCACTTGTATGATGGGACAGGAAGGCCACTGCCCTGGGTTCTGGGTGGTCAGGGAGGTGTCATCCTTACAGCTTCCAAAGGTGTAGCTAGGATTAGATGCAGCATCTGAGCTCCTCTACAAAATAGTGAATATTCTAGACAGGACACCTCAGGGCCCTGGACTGTAATGCACACCCCCCTCCTGAGCCAGGTGAGCACAGGAAGGGAGTCCCAGGGTCATTCCAGCATCATCCTGTGCCCCTCTGGCCATCTCCAGGACAGGGTCAAGATCACCCCAGGAGCAGGAACATCAGGTTCCCTAAAAATGCAGACAGGTGTCCCCTCTGGGCTCTTCAGGGGCAAGGCCAGCCCAGGACAAGGGTTGGATGAGGTCTGGGGATGGAGATGGGCCCAGACTCCTGGGCCAGAAGGAGGAGGAGAACCCTGTGGGCTGAGGTTGGGTCTGCAGGGGCCACACCTCCCCTCTGTGCCCCTGGGGGCTGAGATCTCTGGGAGCCACAAAACTCCCTCAGGACAAAACCCTGAGCTCTGGCTGATTTGCATAACCAGAAGCTCTCCTCAGCAGGGGATAAGAGAGGCCTGGGGGGACCAGCCCATCCTAGAAGCCTGAGAGAGCAGATCTGGGGGCACCTCCACCATGGCCTGGACCCCTCTCCTCCTCACCCTCCTGGCTCACTGCACAGGTGCTGCTGCCCAGGGATGGAACCAGCACTGAGTGCTTTACCCCTGGGGCTCTGGGCCTCAGGCAGCCTCTCATCCTCAGAGAGGCAGCTGATTATTGTAGTTTGATCAAGGGGTCCATCCACCTGCCCAACCCTTCATCAGATGTGATGGAGGCTGATGTGAGTGGGTCTCTAGGAGATCCAAGACTCCCAGGAGCTCAGTCCCAGCAGGCAGGAGGAGAATCTCCCAGGCATGAGACCCTCACACCAAGCTTATGTCTCTTTGCTCCTCTTGCAGGCTCTGTGGCCTCCTTTGAGCTGACCCAGCCACGCTCAGTGTCAGTGGCCCTGGGACAGACAGCCAGGCTCACCTGCTCTGGAGGAAAATTTGAGGACCAATATGTTTACTGGTACCAGCAGAGGCCAGATCAGGCCCCTAAGCTGGTCATCTATGAGGATAGCAAACGACCCTCAGGGATCCCTGACCGACTCTCTGGCTCCAGCTCTGGGAACACAGCCACCCTGACCATCAGTGGGGTCCAGAATGAGGATGAGGCCGACTATTACTGTCTGTCATCAGAGAGTGACAGCAGTGCTTCTCACAGTAACATGGGCAGATGGGGAAGTGAGACAAAAACTCAGTCCCCTGTCTGTGTCACTCTCCCACAAGCCCCAGGAGGACTGAGAACAAGCAATGTGCAGGCCTAGCCCATTCACCCAGGCCTGAGACCCCCCAGGCTGCCCAGGCTGCCAAGTGTCCCCCACCTTCTGGGTTCCTGGCCAGGTCAGTGAGTCTGAGGAGTGTTGAGGGGTGTTGAGGAAATCAGAGCTGGGTCACCCTCAGGAGACCCTAGATGGGGTGCAGGACCAGGGGCCCCCACAGGGCTCAGGGGCCCCCATGCTAAGAGGAGGGTATGGAATTGAGATGGCATTGATGGGGCTTGGTGACCACACTGCCCAGTGTCCTCAGCTGTCAGGCACAGTACAGAGGCACAGAGAGCTAGACAGAGCCCACCTGGGGGACCCTGTCCCTTTCTAGGCAGACACTCCTGGAGGCCATGAGTCCTGCTCAGCAGCTGATTTATGACCTGGAATTTCCTTCCCCTTTACCACCCCTGACCTCACATCCCTCCACACCTTAAATTCCTCATTTGGAAATAATGGCATTGGTTCCTGCTGTGGCTTGGATTCCTGGCTCCCCCAGGGGCCCCTGTTCTCTCAGCTCCTCAAACACACAGACCATCCCCACAGGGCCCTGACATGGCTCTGCCCCCACACTCTGCCCATCCCCTCTTTCCTCTCCTGTCCCAACAGCAGCTCCAGGTCCAGCTCTTGAAGGTCCCTCATCCCTGAGAGCAGCCTGCCTCTAATTTTCTCTCACACTCTCCACTAATTTTCTGCAGAGCCCTCACCACTGCTCACCCTGTGCCATATGGAATTCTCTCTTTCTTCTGTCTCTCTGTCTTTCCATAGATTCATAAACACATATATTGTTCCACTAAGTCCACCATCTTTCTCCCAGTGGAATAAATAAAAAATAAACCTCTCCCATGTCAGTCACATTTCCTGACTTGCACAGGAATTACTTTGTTAGCTGTTTAGCCTCACATTTCACAGGGATTCTCTCCTGCCCTGCCTTTCTCAACCAGGATCCCTGGAAGCTCTGTCTGCTGCAAAATCCTTACAACCAAAGAGCAAGCAACAAGAGAACAAGTAGACAAATGGGATCTACTCAATAGTAAACACTTTTTTACATCAAAGGACTTTGTCAGAAAGGGAAAAAGGCAGCCTACATAATGGGAGATGATATTTGAAAACCACTATCAGATAAGGGTTTAATATTTCCAATATACAAAGCAATCCTACAACTCAACAACAGAAAAACAAACAACCCAATTAAGAAATGGGCAAAAGACATGGACAAATGCTTTTTGAAGAGGAAATACAAGTGGCTCAAAAACATATGGAAAATGCTCAGCTTCACTGGTTATTAGGGAAATGCAAATCAAAACTACTATGAGATATCATCTCACATGTACCTCCCAGAATAGCCATTATCCAAAAAACAAAAAATGACAAGTGCTGGAGAGGATGTGGTGAAAGAGGCACACTTACTCACTGTTGATGGGAATGTAGACTGGTGCAACTACCATGGCAGACAGTGTGGAGGCTCCTAAGGAAGCTAAGTACAGATTTGCCATATGACCCAGCTATTCCATTACCAGGTATATACTCAGAGGAACTGAAAGCTAAGACAGGAACAGACATTTGTAAACCAATGTTTACTGCAGCATTATTCACAATAGCCAAGAGATGGAAAAAGCCCAAATGTCCATCAGTGGATGAGTGGATAAACACTGTGGTATGTACACACAAGGGAATATTATGCAGCTGTAAGACAGAATGAAGATACAGAACATATAAAACATGGATGAAACTTGAGGACATTATGTTGAGTGAAGTTAGCCAGCAACAAAAGGACAAATACTGTCTGGTCTCACTAATATGAACTTACATTAATGAGGAAACTTTGAGAGTTAAAGCTGATAACCCAGGCTATCAGGAGATAGAAAGAGGGTAGAGATCTGGCATCTGATGGTGAAAGATGACAGAATGTTCAGCAGGATTGACTGTATAGATCCAGAAATAGAGAGCATAATACTGTGTGATGGTAGCACAATATTGTAAGTACATGGAACAAAAGTGTCCATGAGTAAAGCTGAAAGAGGTGGACTAGGGACATGTATGATACCTGAGGTAAAGATAGAAGATAAAGACTGGGACTGTTTAACTTAGCAAAAATTGGAGTGTTCAATGACTCTGACTAAATGTATAAATATAAAAATGTTCTTGCATGTGGGAGAAAACAAAGGAATGCCAAAAATGCAGAGTGTTGGAAACGGGGTGGTAGAGGGGAAAATATAATCAAAGCAAACTTGAGTCTATGGTCAAAAATAGCATCATAATATACCTCCATTGAATGTAACAAAGGCAATATATTGAAGCTAAATGTGTATGGGGGGGGGATATGAGGGAGGAATATGGGATTCTTGGTAGTAGTGTTGTCTGACCCTACTATTACATTGCATTGTATGGTATTTTGTTTTTCTTTTTATTATCTTTTTTTATTATTCATTTAAAAAACATTGAGGACTGGCAGTTTGGTGTGCTGAGCCCTCTATCTCGGGACTTGCCCTTGTGAAGCTTGTTACTGCAAAGGAGAGGCTAAGCCTACTCATAATTATGCCTGAGAGTGTCCCCCTGAGTGCCTCTTTGTTGCTCAGATGTGGCCCTCTCTCTCCAGCTACCAAACTCATCAGGTGAACTCACTGCCCTCCCCACTATGTGGGATCTGACTCCCAGGGGTGTAAATTTTCCTGACAATGCAGGATATGACTTCTGAGGATGAATCTGGACCCAACATTGTGGGATTGAATACAACTTCATGACCAAAAGGGGGATGTGAAATGAAACAAAGTAATGTTTCAGTGGCTGAGAGATTAAAAATGGAGTTGAGAGGTCACTCTGGTGGGCATTCTTATGCACTGTATAGATGATCCTTTTTAGGTTTTAATGTACTGGAACAGCTAGAAGTAAACACCTGAAACTATGAAACTGCAAAACAGCAGCCTTGGCTCTTGAAGACAACTGTATAGCAATGTAGCTTACAAGGGGTGTCAGTGTTATTGTGAAGGCCTTGTGGATCACACTCCCTTTACCCAGTGTATGGATGGATGAGTAGAAAAATGGGGACAAAAACTAAATGAAAAATAGGGTGGGGGGATGATTTGGGTATTTTTTTACTTTTATTTTTTTATCCTTATTTTTACTTTTTCTGGTAAAAGGAAAGTGTTCAAAAACTAGATTGGGGTGATGAACGCACAGCAGTATGGTGGTACTGTGAAAGGTTGTGCACCATGGATGATTGCATGATATGTGAATAAATATCAATAAAACAGAAATAAAAAATAAAGCCACTGAGTCCATTCAAAAAAATAATCTCCCATCTATGCCTAGCTCACATGGCCCCTCCCTCCCTGCCCTGTCTCACTGACAGTAATGAAGCCTTAGCATGGGGAGCAGCTTTCTTATCTCATCTCTCCTCTTATGAACCTAAGAGATAGGGACATCTTCTTTGGCCTCTTGGGCTTCAGTTTATTCCATGGCAAACTGCTCAAGTCATTTTCAGTTATCAACTGCCAGCTTCCCAGAGCCCAGAAATACCCTGTTGATCAAGCAACACTAAGTTGATAAGTGTAAAGGGGGAGTTGCCATCTGACAGGAAAGGAAGGTCAGGGGTGAAACTCAAGGACATGCACATGAGTGGATTAAGGCAGGCCTGTCAAGGAGTGCAAGCTACCTATGTTGGGCCACAAATAAGACTAATAACATGAGCTTGGCACTGAATCAAATCTTAGAGAGTCAGGGGTATTCAGGAATCTCCTGAAGCAAGGAGTGATGTTATTTATTGGTTTACCTCCTTATCCTCCTGACCAAGAGGTCCAGGAACTAATGGTTAAGTCCTGTTGACAGAGGAGGTTTCACTTCTCAGAACCAACAAGCACTCATTTTACTACTTAGAATTAAAAGTGAGAATGAAAGAGAAAGGAATGATTCAGACATAAACAACTTCACATGAAGGATGAGAGGTTGCATCTGCTCTCCTGTCCTGTAGGACCTCTTGCACCCTTTGATGGAAATGGCCATAAAACAGACACAGAGGAAGGTGTTTGAAGGGCTAGCTCCAGATGGGGAGAACAGGCTGCCCCAAGGTTCACTGCCTGGTCTCACCCTGGGTCAGGACCTCCCCACCTTATCCTCCCCAGCTCCTCCCTCCCTCTGCATGAGGTCACCTCTAGGTCCCATGATCCTCTGCTGCCTCCTTCATTCCATAGGCTCCCACTCTTCCAGGTCCAGCCCTGCCACCAAGTCTTCCCATCAACATCTTTCCAGGCTCCTTTCTCCTACTCACTTTCATTTGCTGACTTCCCAACTCCATAGTCTTCCCTGAACTCCTGGCTTTGCCCAAACCCAAGCTCCATCCCTCTGTAAGTTCCCAGCTTCCTCTCTGATTCATGTCCAGGCCCAGGCCAGGAGGACAGGCCAAGAGTCTCTGTCAAGACT
Source organism: Choloepus didactylus (assembly GCF_015220235.1). Taxonomy (NCBI): domain Eukaryota; kingdom Metazoa; phylum Chordata; class Mammalia; order Pilosa; family Megalonychidae; genus Choloepus; species Choloepus didactylus. Next base: position 31,936,525 of record NC_051329.1, on the reverse strand, counting down.
TAAGTCTCCACCCAGCTGCTCTGGTTAAGAGGCATCATGGCAAACACTCTCTGAGGACTTCCTTTCCTGGACAGGCAGGTGAACTCCAGGGACCAGCATGAGGCCTGCAAGGTCCCTCTCCAATGCCCCTTGAAATTAGCCATTAGGACCTCTTGGGAGACACTAGACCACTCGAGCCTCTATTGAGAACTTCTGCTGCCATTCTTGAGTGTTTCCTCTTGGCCACACCCGAGTCTCCTCTATGGATAAAGACCTTTCTGACCCAATTGGTATTAGGCCTTTTTTTACTGGTTCACTTATCACTTGAATTGGATGACTAGGAGTGACAAAGAAACACTCAGTAATTTAGAACATTAAATGAAGAGTCTCATTCTTTCATTCAATCTCTTTGTTAACCTTTTAAGGAAGTCAAGCTTTCAGAGGAACTGGCTCACTATTACAAAAAAGAGACAGTATCTGAAGAGGAAAGTCAGAAATTTGTGTTAATTTGTTTGATCCTTCATAGAAAAGTTGCTCAGTCTCATTGTAATCACTTCCACAAAGCTCTCTCCTGCCTGCAGAGGGCAGTGTTGCCATAAAATTGACATTGAGATGTCAGCACCTGGCCGGAAATGTGACTGAGGCCTCCAGTTTTTTACGGCAAGCTATGAACCCAGGGTTTGGAGGGCCCATCTGAGGATGAGGCTATGACTCTCACATGGGGGTTATAACAGTGATGATCCCACAGTGACAGAGGCACAAGGGGAAGGGAAACACAAATGCTGTTCCCCTAACCATGTCCCAGTCTCCCTCAAGCCCTCAGATGGCTATAGACAAATAATGGGCAGGTCTGGCCCAGTTCACCAAGAAGCAGAGCCCAAGACTCTCCTTTCCTCCTGACCCCCCAAGCAGGCTCCTTAGAGCATGTGCCTTGGGTGGGCTTCTGGCTGCAGGACCAGGCAGCCCTGGGGTTTTCTGAACTAGAGCATGAGCTGGAGAAAGAGGCTCTGAAAGGGATGACAGACAGGAGGTGACATACATGCATCATAATGCTCTCTAGTTTTCCAAATGAGGGGACTGGGCTACTCCTTGGCCCAGCTGCTTGGGTTTCATCCCTAGAATTGTGCTGTTGCATGTAGGAACCTAAGCCCCCAGGCTCAAGGGCAGCCTGGGATTCTGGACAGAGCAGATCAGTGGAATGGACTCTGTGGCCTCCATGAGGAATCCCTCTTCAGGGCTGACACACCCTCTGCAGCCCTGGGGGCCCTGGGCAGTTCAGAGCTCTGGGTCTCAGTGTGAGTTGTGCTTGGCTGCTGAACACTGTCTCCCCAAGATTGGGGGTTCACCCTGTTGGACCACAGTCACATTATTGGACTTCCGAAATTAATATCAGTTCTGATTAAGCTTCCAAAAATCCCTGAAATGTCTGATCTTTTCCTATTCTCTAATAAAAATCTATAAGATTTTTACTGGGGAAACCAGGGCAAAGTTTAACAGTATCATATCTGGACAGTGAAGCAGCAACCTTCCTCAAGGGGACCCAGGCATCCCTTCTTTCAAGGGGTTCTATGTCTGTAAACTTTCTCAATTGTGGGAATTGATTGAGGGGCTGTAACTCTTTTTCTGATTCAAGTTAGGCTTTTGTTTACTTGACCTAAACTCTTTTGCATACACAAATCAGGTAAGATTTAAGTGGACTCTCCGTCTATTTCACTCCATCAACCTGCCAACACCATAGGACTCTGCATATCAGACTAATCTGATTACTGCCGTGACTCTGCTGTCCATTTTGGTAGCCACAACCACATTGCCTTTGTTGATTAAATGCTGCCACCTGGCTCCTGCCAACCAGGGATCTGATCATCCCCATTGTGTTTAAGAATTCAAGTTCAGTGGCAGCAGCTCTCATGGTAATATCTGACCTACAGAGAGGAGCTAGCACAGGGCTCCTCGGGGATGATGGAGTTAGTCTCACAAATGTGTTGCTCACAGTCCTGGTGGAAGGTGTATCCTCTGGACATTCCTGGGGTGAGGAGCAGGTCTTGCATGATAAATCCTCTCTACTACTCCAGTCTCCCTAAGACTTTGTATCCCCTCATCCACATTATAGCAGAGCAGTTCTGGTATTTCAACTTTGGGCAATGTAGGCCACCCATGGGTCCATGCTTCAGGCAACCAACCACACAAACTGCTAGAGCCCTTTTAACCATTTGAGCTACAACATTGAATCCAAAGTCTCTTTTCAGCAGGACCATATCAATAAATTTAGCCCAATCCAACTTTATTTTCCTTTCACCATTATCCTACACCTTTAATATCCATTCCCATGCATAACCCCGACTTCTGTCTATGTAATTGGGAAACTCATGCAGCTGTTTTGAAACGTAGCACAGCTCCTCATGGGTCACACTTTGTGCCTCACATTTCAGAGCCTGTTGGAACCTCAGTCTAGTTGTAAGTCTGGAAGGAAAGGGCTAGTGGAGGTGTGTCCTGAGAGGAGATGGAAGTGTCATGCAAGTCACCTACCCCAGTGCATTCCATTAGAGTGTCTTCTGGTGAAACAGGGTTAAACTCTTTGGAAGGAGGTGTGAGGGCTCTTTCCTCACAGTGGGCAGTTGCAGGTTTATCAGACACAGCAGGGTTAACCTCCTCAGGTGGATGTGGGATGTGATTCCCTAGGGCAGACTGGGGGTGGGGTGGCTGATTCCACTGGTAAGACCATTAGAGGTTTACCTGGCAAAGAAGCCTCAGCAGAATCTCAAGTTTTTCTTTTTCTTGTATATATAATATACATATGTGCCAGTTTGGATACCAAGTGAACTTGGGATTTTCACTCCATCTGCCCCTTCCCTTCTCTGTCAAGTATACTCCCAACCCCTGTGCTCCCAGCCAGGTCAATGAATCTAAGAAGCATTAGGGAAAGAATTGATGGGTTACCCATGGGATTAATATCTGGAAATTCCCTCTCACCACATCCCTCAAATTCTCCTCTTATGAGAAATGTCACATCAGACCTGAACTGGTTTTGACTCCTGACTCTTTTCAAAAGTCCTCTGACTTTTCAGTTCATTGAGAAAACAGACTCTTCCCATGGGGTAGATATCGCTCACCCCCCACTCACTTCTGCATCTTCACCTGGACAAGGACACCCTGTGCCTGCAGCAGCCAGAGCAGAGCAGCCACCAGGGGGCAGCAGAGAGTCACCTGGCAAAGCCCCTGGAGTTGGGGGTCCCTGGGCATCAGGGGGATTCTCACATGCAGGAAGGTCAGTGACACTGAACTCGGACCTGAAGGAGCAGGTGTCCTTTCCCTGCAGGATCATCCTGGACATGGATGCACAAATTCTTCTGCTTTTGAGAGTCTCCTCTTTGGCTCTTGGAGAGGTTGCCCCTTTCTCTGTACACAGGCAAATGTCTCTCCTCCCAGCTCACCCCATTGTGTTAAAACAGTGTAAGTGTCCCTAAAAGCCCCATCCTCCCTGTGGTCCCATTTCTCCCATCTCCAGCCCCTTTATAGCTGCTTCTTGCTTTCCCTGGAAGCAACTCCCACAGTCCCTACACCTGCCCTAAGTCTGTCCAGGGGACGGTGTCAAAGGTTATTCTCAGTTCCTCAGGATCTTCACATATTGGTGTCTCCTTAAAATTCCCTTTATGTGATTAGTTGCATTAAACTTTCTTTTGCATAATGCATTTTCTCCAGCAATTGAAGACAGATTGATTATAATAAAAATGATTTGACATGATCTTGGGAATACAGCCCACTTTCATTGCTTTATATGGCACACAGCATCAGCCCTGAGTCAGGTCCTGGCTCACATTGGGGACCAGGAGGCAAAGAGCCCAGGACCTGGGGAAGGAGCTCACAGCCAAGGCTGAACCCAGTCCTGCCTCAGGGTCCCCAGGAGCACTTGCCAGGAAGGAGTTTGACTCTGGCTCTGCCACTCAGGAAGGGGGAGCAGGGGAGGACACTGCCCCTCTCCTAGTGTCCTCCTGCTGTCACCTGCAAAATAGGGAGGGTCACTGCACTGAGTCCTTGAAGGTCACATGAGATGTCACATGAAAGCTTCCCAGGGGGGAGCTAGGAAAAATCCTGGGTCTGAGCTCCTCCACAAAGGGCTTGTGGGTTTATGGTTGTGACACCTCTGGGTCCCTCCTGAGCCAGGTGAGCAGAGGAAGGTCCTGGGGACAGGATAATCCCAGCTTCACCAATGTGATTCCCCCACAAAGATGAATTTTGGGTTTCATGGAAAATGCATGCAGATGTCCCCCCTGGGCACTTGGGTGGCCTGCTCCACCCAGGAGGGAAGCCAGGGCAAGGACTGAGGGTGGAGATGGGCCCAGACTCCTGGAACCAGTAGAGGGAGGAGGATGTGAGGGGCTGAGGGTGGGTCTGCAGGAGCTCACCCTCCCCTCTCTGTGTCCCTGTGGGCTGATCCCTTCCCTGAAAGCCACAAAGCTCCCTCAGCAGCCACCCAGAGCTTGTGCTGATTTGCATAACCAGAAGCTCTCCACAGCCAGGGGATAAGAGAGGCCTGGGGGAAAGCAGCCCATCCTTGGGGCCTCAGGGAGCAGATCTGGGGGCACCTCCACCATGGCCTGGACCCCTCTCCTCCTCACCTTCCTGGCTCACTGCACAGGTGCTGCCACCCAGGGTCTCACCCACTGCTCAGAGCTTTGCTCACTGTGCTGAGAGCCCCAGAGGATGCTGTACCTGGGATAGAGGGGGCAGGTTATAGGGCAACTGCACAGGGGGCAACAAGAAGGGGCTCTCTGTAGGGTCACAGGATCCTGGAGCTCAATCCAACAAGGCAGGTATGGCAACCTCCTGGGGATGAGCCCCTCACTTCAGCCCACCCCTCCTTCCTCTCTTGCAGGCTCCGTGGCCTCCTATGAGGTGACCCAGCCACGCTCAGTGTCAGTGGCCCTGGGACAGACAGCCAGGCTCACCTGTGGGGGAGACAATATTGGAAATAAAGCTGTTCACTGGTACCAGCATATGCCAGGCCAGGCCCCTGTGCTGCTCATCTATGCTGATAGCCAACGGCCCTCAGGTATCCCTGACCGATTCTCTGGCTCCAACTCAGGAAACACGGCCACCCTGACCATCAGCAGGGTCCAGGCCGGGGACGAGACTGACTATTACTGTCAGGCAGCAGACAGTGGTGCTGCCCACAGTGACACAGGCAGATGGGGAAGTGAGACGAAAACCTTTTCCCCTGTCTCAGTCTCTCTCTCCCTCAAGCCCCAGGAAGGCTTAGCACAAAAAATGGGCTGGCCTGGCCCAGTTCACCCAGACCTGAGCCCCCAGGCTGCCCTGGCTGCCAAAATCTCCCCCACCCTCTGAGTTCCCACCCAGGCCCATGAGTCTGAAGCACATTGGGGAAATGGAGCTGGGTCAACCTTGGGAGACCCCAGATGGGGTCCAGGACCAGAAGCACCCACAGGGCTCAGGGGCCCATGAGATGTGTGTGGACAAGGGGATGAGGGGGCAATGGTGGATTTCCTACCCCCTACCTGACAGTCTCCAGCCCCAGGGAACAAGGTAATGGAGGAGGCTGAAGTCAACAGAGACTTACCTGTCCCTGCCCAGGGGCACCATCCTGGGGGCCCCAAAGAGCTAGTGAGCAGCTGCCAAGATCCCCTGATTTGCTGCCTGGAGACTCCTCCTCCCCACACCTGAGCACACATCCCTCCTGCACAAAGTTCACTTAGAGCAAAGGTCACTCAAGTTTGAAATTGTTTTGAGTCCAAGTCCTCTTCCAGTTTGCTCCAGTGGCCCCTCCCTCCCTGCACTGGTCAGACTGGGCAGAAACTCTCCACATAGTGTTTTCTCCTCTCCTCCCTCTGTTTATATTCCTGGGATATGGGGACACACTTCCTTGTCCTCTCTGGGCCTCAGCTTCTTCTGGTGTAAACTGATCAGGTCATTTATAATTATCAAGTGGCATCCTCCCACCACCCTCAGAAATCTGGTAATTAAGCAATCCAAAATTTACTAGCACATAGGAGAATAAACTCTGATGGTCTTAGTGGTGTCTCACAATGGGGCTGGGGCTCTTTATAGGGTCTGGAGATCTGCATTTGAGTGACTTAGGGCAGCTTGATCATGGGAGGACACTGACTAGGATTGGACCACATCTGTGACATAGGAGCACCGGATTGGAGGACACCATGAGCTGAGGATCTGGCAGTGAGTCTTGATAATCATCTTAAATATGCTAACTGAGCTCTTTGCCCAGGTCAGAACTGTTTCCTCAGAGGAGAAAGCTGTTTATCTGGATAGTTGTTTGGTTTCCAGCAATCTGCTGAAGCAAATAGTGATATTACAGTTGGTTTACGTTTATATTCTCCTGGGAAAAAAGTTCCTGGAACTAATAATGAAGTCATGTTGAAACTGGGCCCCTCAGTCCTCAGAAAAAAACAGATATTAATTTCAGTTTGAAAAGTGAAAGTGAAAATGAAAGGAGTTAATAAACTCCTGGAGGGACAGGGACCTAATCAACCCCAGGGGCAGGGATGGGAGACGTTGAGTCTCTTGGCCTCATCCTATGGAAGCTCATGCTCCACTTTGATAGAAGGGGCCATGGGAGGGGCCCCCAGAGAGTGTCTCAGGGGATGGATTACAGATGAAGGAAATTGGCTTCCCCAGGTCCTGGGCTCCCTGGCCTGGCTGTACTTGGTGATGTTAGAGCCTGACTACCATGGCCCTGGATCTTCTGCTCTGTCTCCTCCCAGGGCCCTCCCTCCCTCTGCAGAGGCCACGTGTGTGTCCTGTGATCCTCTACCTCCTCTCTCATCTCCATCATCTCCCCTCACCAAGCCCTCCCCAGTACCCAGCTCCTGCCCTCTGCACCCTCCCATGATCATCCTCTGCTCCATGTCCAGCCCTGCATGGGGCCCTGGCCCACTCCCTGTCAGAATTGCATGTTCCCAACAGCAGCAATCCCAGGGGAATCTTAGCAAACACCTGCTGAGGCTTCAGATGCCTGGACAGCCCAGGAGGCATGAGGGGACTCAGCTGACCCCCAGGTCCCTCTCAATGCCCCATGACACAGCCCCGCAGGACCACCCGGCAGGGTCCAGCACTGCCTGAGGCTCTGATGAGAACTGCTGGAGTGAATTCTGGGTTCCTCTCCAGGGTGCATTTCATTCCACATGCCCAAGTCTCCTTCCCTGGGGGTGGGAGTCCTTCCTGACCCTTCTGGTATGGAACCCTGTCTACTGGTTCTGCTTATCCCTTGAATTACATAAATAGGTTGGCCAAGAAAAACTCAGAGACAAATTGAATGTTGAGGAAAGACACTGATTTGTTCATTCATTCATCCATTTTATTTGCAATGCTTGGCTGGGAAGTCAAGATTCTAATGAACTAACTCACCCTTCTTCTAAAACTGACAGTATTTAAAAAGAGAAAACAGAAATGTGGGTTAATTTGTCCTACTCTTCATGGAAATGTACCTGGTCCTGGCATAAGCACATCCACAGAAGTCACTCCCACCTGCAGGGGCTGTGTAGCCACAGAGTTCACCTTGGGAAGTCAGCACCTGGCAGCAAATGGGGCTGAGGTGTGAGCTCCTTGAGGCCAAGCTGGGAAACTGCAGCCTGAAGGGCAGAGGTCACTTTCTTACTCTGAGGAGACCCTGTGGGACTGGGAGAGTGGTCTAGAGGAGCAGTCCCCTCCCTCACAATTTCCCTCCCAACTGGACTCATGTTGGCTACCCTGGAATCACCTAGAGCAGCACCTACTTAGCTGCAGCCAAAATACCAGGACCTCTTCCTTCCTGGGAGGATGAGAGAGGCTGGGGAGCCCTGTCCCACTGAGGGGTCTCAGAGGCAGAGCTCTGGAGCATCCCCACCATGGCTTGGACCCCTCCCCTGCTTGCTCCTCACTTCTGCACAGGTGCTGACCCCATGCCCTGCCCACCTGTGCAGCCCCTCTCTGACTCTGGTCTGGGCCTGGCCACTTCAGTCTGGGGCCTCTACAGGGCTGGGGCCTCCTGGGAATGGACCCCACAGCTTCAACCAACCTCTTCTCCCTCCGGGATCTGTGGCCTAGGAAAGATGCCTTCTCTGCGGTGAACTTGCCAGGACATGTGCAAATTATTTCTGCAGATACCAACAGGTCCTCTGGAGTCCCTTATGGACTCTGACCCCAGCTAGCAAAACTGCAGAGTTTGTAAACCTGAGACCATCACTGCACTCTCCCTGTCCAATGCTCAACTGCCTCCACTTCACACTGTTCTGGAGCAAACATTCAGGATGGAATCCTGGGCCCCAGTTCACAGTGCATCATTCATTCCTATTAGGTTTTGTTTCTTCACCTCCGGGGGACTCAGTTTCCTGGCCTGTGCACAGCATCCCTGCCCCCCCCCTCAGGACAGCAGAGAGAACTGAGTGAGATGGTGGCTGTGAGTGGGCTCCATCTGGTTCAGAGCTTGGTCCAGACCAGAGATGGTTCCAGTGTGAAGAGTGACTGCATGGGATGTCAGTGACACAACCAACATCCTCCTGGCTACCTCAGGGTGATGAGTCTGAGAGTTTGACCCCTGGCTTGGGAGAGAGCCACAGAAGGAGAAAAGTCCTAATAGTCACTTTGATTTGGAGCATCAAGGGCCTGTGTCAGCATTAGGGGAGGACATGGGATGTTGCTGAACCAGGTAGCTTTCCTGAGTTAGGACGCAGGTTTCTGAGGTGTGGGGGAGCCCAGTGCTTTGGTCTTCCAAATCCAGAGTTCCCATGGAGTGAGGGGGACTGTCTGAGCAGGCAGGCCTGGTGTAAGTCCTGGTTCATTTATTCATTTCATCAAGAAGTATTCATTGAACCCCTACTTTATGCAAAGACCAGGCTGGGTGAGTGGGGATTCAGTATTGAGCAGGACACATGGTCCCCTCCTCCTGGATTTAAAATATTAATAAACCAAGATCCAGGGAACCTTGTAGTTATGATGAGCATTTTCTAAAGGAAGATCCAGCATTTTCAACAAAGTTTCAAAGGGGTCCTTTCACCCCAGATGATCAGTACCCGTGGATCTAGTTGGCTCCCCCTTACTAGCTGAGGGCTCAGTAAGCCCCTTCACCTCTTATAGTTCAGCTGCTCCCCTCAGGGCTGTTAGGGACATTCAGACTATGGGAAGGAGTGTGCCTGGCTCCGAGCTAGCCCTGGACACCTGGCAACTATTCTCATTATTAATTTATGTTCCTCCTGCCCTGAGCTGTGAGGACTTTTCATGCTGGAGAAAGCCCTCCTAAGAGGAACAGGGGGCCTACAGCCAGGGGCTTCTCAGGCTTTTTACATCCTGATCCCCTAGAGATTGTTAAAACATTGCTGAAATCCCTTGCACATTTTCAAGTTGACACCTAAAAATTTTCATCTGAAGTCTAAAAATCTCCATCACACTTTTACAGATGTACAGTGGAGGCCATTGGAATGGGGAGGCCCAGCCTGTTTAAAATTCAATAAAATTTGGAAATATTCTAGTTTTCCTTCTTCTCCTTGACCATTGCCTCCATCTCCAAACCTGGCTGAATTTTATCTGTTCATATATTCTTATGCTTGAAAGTCTTTCATTCATTCTCCTCTCAAATTCTTTGTCATGAAGACATGTGTAGAAATTTGATGTCAAATTTTGTTTTATTTTTTATGACAATAAATGTTAAAGATTTTTTCAAGTTTTCAGTTGTCATCTAATTACTATAGTCATAAGTTACTAAATTGCAACTATAGCATTCTTTTGATTACAATCAATGTCACACTTCAAAATGTTCACTATAAATTACTAAATACAAGGGTTTTTGTATCAATACTTTTCTTGTTTATAATGATGTAATAAATGTTTTATTTTTTTATTCTCATAAATAGGAGTTTTGTAATAGCAACAGCACTCAATTATTGAGCTGTTTCCTAGTTTTATGTCAAAATTCAAATGGTGGTTATATTAGGGTTCTCTAGGGACAAAGAACCAATGAGAGATACCTGTAAATATTAGATTTCATAAGTGTCTCACAACTCTCAGGAGGGGATGCACGAGCCCAAATTCTATAGGGCAGGATGCATGAGCCCAAATTCTGTAGGGCAGGGAGCAAACTGACAACTCTGATGGTGTTCAATGAACTCCTCAGGAAACACTTCAGTGGCTAGCTGAAGAAGTGAAGATCCTCTCTTTCTCTCTTAAAAGTCTTCAACTGATTGGATTAAATCCAGCTGATCGAATTCTCTCATTGAGAAAGACATGCACCTCATTGATGTAATCAGTGACAGCCACAGCCACTTGACCAATAATTTACTAAATCAGTCTTCTGGTTTATTAACCAGCCACAAATGTCCTTGCAGTAACATTAGGCCAATGTTTCCTTGACCAGACACCTGGACACCATCACATGGCCAAGTAGACACATGAACCTAATCATCATAGTCTAACCCTTGTCAACTTGGCAGTTATATATATAATGTTCAACCATACTTTATATCTAAGTAGAGCACAATAACAGACATATATTTCACCTAATACTCAGCTGTCCTGTGTACAATGGGAAAAAACACTAAATCTCTCCAGAATAGGGTACAAGTTCTTGGGTGACATTGACTGTTCGACTTGATTTCCTTTAACTTAAATAATACTCATAACAAAACAAGGAGTAATATTCATTGCATCATAGCTCCATTTGGTAACTGGTCATATAGTTACATTTCATATTCATTGCTACATTCTTCCACTACCCTTCCATGTTCTCTTTACCCTCAGCAAGTACTTCAGATGGCCATGGTTCTTTGCCTGGTGAGGTGACCCAAACCTTCATTCCTGACATTTCTGGGCCATAACTAGTCCTGACTGGATTGGGTGGTTGCAGTTTTCCATTAACTTTAATCACAGGTCTGGTCGCAGAATTTGAGGAACACAATGGCGGCCACCTCTGTGGTCCTGCTCTGGGTGGCTTCAAGCACTGCCCAGGGTGGCAGGTCTGCAGTGACTGCACTGAGTAAACCGGATGAAGGGCTGCACCACCTGCCCAGCAGCCCTCCACCACCAAGAGGTGAGCAGCCTGGCCAATTCAGCCTCCTCCTGCAGTCTCCCTGCCGTCTTCCTTCCTTCCTTCCTGAAATAACCTGGCAGCTTTCACAGCCACACTGCTCCAAGCAGCAGCTGCAGCCTGATCTACATATTTTTTGAAATTTAAGGAAACCTTGGACAAAGTAGGAAAGAAAATCAGTACAATAATTCAAGAAATAAAGAATATCAGTAAACAACAATTACATATTATATATATGAAATTATACAGGAAATAAATAGTATTAATAAAGTGAAAAAGACTAAATGAAAATAATTTCTAGGGTTGAAAATTACAATAACCACAATAAAAATTCACTGAAGGATTTCAACAGCAAATGTGAAGCAGAAGACTCCATGAACTTGAAGTTTCATCAGCTGAAATCATTCTAAGAGATTAATTCATACACACCTAAAAACAAAGCTCTAAGATAAAAATATATGGAACAAAATATATTCATTCATGTTAAAACCAAATTATACAAATTTACAATGAAATTTGGAGAATTCAATATTATGACTTTTAACACTAGATAAAACATCTGTACAAAATATCAGAGATGTTAATGGACATGAACATTAGAAACTAACTGAGCAGAACACCCCCCCCCCAACGATAGCCGAGTACACGTTCTCACCATGTGCATATGGATTATCCTAGGATACACCATTAGGCCAAAAACAGTCTGTAATTGTTAAAAAGTAATTCCAGGACTGAAAGTATCATTTATAAACACAATGAAATGAAACTATATTCTAATACCAGAAGGAAAATTAGAAAACATGTATTTTTAAATTAAAGAGACTTCACCAACAAGCCAAAGAGAGATATATAAAGGAAATTAGAAACCATTTTGATACAAATGAAAATTAAAATACAATATACCAAAACTTATGAGATGGAATGAAAGCAGTTCTTATATATATATAGTTTTGAATGATTACCTTAAAGAACAATATTTAAAATTCATATACTAACTGTTCATGTGGGAAGTGTGATGAAACAGCAAACTAAACATAAAGGTGGCAAAATAAACAAGTAAAATATAGTTGAGTTAAACTCAATATATAATAAAAACATAATACATAATATGTACTAATTATAATAAATACAATATGTAAGAAAAATTAAAATTAACCAAATCAAACTGGTTCTTTGAAAAGATAATTTTTAAAAGATACTAATCTATGTTGGAGATGAAAAAAGAAAAACCTCAATTACACATCAGAAGAATTTTATCTACCAACTTCATTGAACTTACTTGGATTATTTGAGTTTTATGATCAATTAGACATCAGAAACTCAGACAATATTCCTACAAACACATGAACTACTAAAAACAGCCTAATGAGAAATCTCAAAAAACTTGAGTAGATTGTCTCAATAATCAAAACCCTTCCAACAAGGAAAAACCCAGTTCCAGATGGCTTCATGGTTGAATTCTTGCAGTCATTTGAAGAGCTAGCACCATTCTTTCTCAAACTGTTTCAAAAAATTGGAGCAGAAAGAACACATCCTAACTCATACTGTGAAACCATCATAACCCTAACACCAAAGTAGAACAATTCACTACAAGAAAATCACAGACCAACATACATCATGAATATAATTACAAAACTCCTCAAAAAGCACTAGCAACCTGAATTCACCTGCATGTGAAAGATCATACACCATGACAAACGGTATTTATCTCAGAAACACAAGGATGAACCCACAAAAGAAAACCAATGTAATGCAAAATAACAGAACAAAAGGGAGAAATTAAAAACACATAATGATTTAAGAAGAAAGGCATTTTAAGTCCAACCATACTTTTATAATGGAAACATTTCAGAAAATAGGAATACCATGGGGAATGTGAAAGACCATACATGTAAAGCTCACAGCTAATATCATACTTAATGGTGGAAATGTGAAAGCTTTTTCTCTAACATCAGAAACAAGGTTAACACCAGTTTCCACAACTTCCATTCATGTTACCCAAAATTCTAGCCAGAGAAATTAGGCATACAAAAAGATAATGGCATCCACATTGTAAAAAATGAAGTCAAACTATCCGCCATTGCAGATGATGCAGTCTTACACATAGAAAACCCTCAGTAACTCATATCTTTATATTAATAAAACTATTCCGCAAAGCCACAGAATACGAAACCAAAGTGAAAAATTAGTTGTTTTCCTACATACAATAAATTATTCTACAAGAAAGTGAAAACAAATCAATTTACAAAGTTACAAAAATACTTCGGAAAAAATTTAACCATGGAGGCATAAAATCTGTACCTTATATAAACTACAAAAACTGCTGAAACAAAATAAGCCCAAAATAAATGTAAAGACTTCATGAATCAGAACGCTTAATTTTTTGACAAAAAGAAATTCTAGTGAATGTAAGTAGCTAAACTGACATCAAGATAAAAATAGAAATTGGGAGGGGCTCCCATTACCGATCTCAAAGCTGTCTTCAAAATTACATAATTAAACTATATTTGTGTAAACAAAGAAATATGGATTAATGGAATACAATTGATTTCTTAGAAAAAAGCATTAATTCCAGTGGATCAATCATTTACCTTCATAAACTAAAATGTTCTCACTAGAAAACACGGGCTCAATGACTTTAGGTTTTTGGCACAAACAATAACAGGAAACACATACGGTGGAAATCATGGACAATTTAAAACTTGTCAATCAGGGCACTTTGAAAGTATTGCCAAGCAAGCTACAGTAAGGGAAGAAGTCTTTTCAAATCTTGTATTTGGTAAGTGATTAACATGCAGGATATAAAAGAAATAATCCAGGAACAAAAAAAAGTAAGCCAATTTTTAAAGAGGTAGAAGAGTGAGTAGACCTTTCTCCTTTTTTCAAAAAAAAAAAAAAAGGCAAAATCTTGATAACTTGAGGTAATTAGCATTTAGAAAACAGTTACCAGCATTATTAGCTCTGAGGGAAACACAACCGAAAACCTCAAAGATACTCCACTTCCTACCCTCTAGGATTAATATTTAACATGAAATATGCATTAACGTGGATTAAAAGAAATTTTTACCCACACCTGTGGTGGAAATGTAAAATGAAGCAGCTACTGTGGAAAGCAATTTCACTGTACTTTAAAAATTGCAACGTCATGCTCCTCATACTGGTGCCCTGAACCAACCACAACACCTCCGCCACAACAACTTTCTACTCCAGTTTTGGTCTCTTCAATAACAAATTCAGATGGGATAAGCCAGCAGCAAAACAATAAATCTTTTATTTGAGACATTGTCAAGGACACCGTCAAGCTAAACACTCCACATCATGGAGCTCTTCGGTTCACGCAGTGTTACATCTCACGGAGTGCTTTGGTTCATGCCGAGTTACAGTTCACACACCGTTACATCTCATGCAGTCTTACTCGTTGAACAGCGTTACAGCCTTGCCAACGTTACAGCTCTGAACAGACCACGTGAACAACGCAACTTCAACAAACGCAAGAATGAGTGATCCACAGTGCGTTGTCTTGGACTTTTATAGATGGGGTGTGGCTTAGACACTTGGTGTTCTCTGATTGGCTGATTTTTATGCAAATAAGGGACTGCGCTGCAAATCAGCCAATCCTGAACCACCCTTGATGGGCCAATCAAGATAGCCCAGAATGTAAGCCCTGATTTACATAGCTGTGCACCAATCAAAATGATCTTCATTTGAGCCAATCACAAGTCACTCTTAGCTGGTCCCTCATTGGAGCAGAGTGCAGCGCCTTATTTGCATAAAATTCAGCCAATCCTAAAACACCAATTGTCTAAGCCCGCCCCCCAGTAACCAATAAAAGGCCAAGCTCTACCTCACTCTTTCTAGTTTGGCGCTGGGAGTCTTTTGTGGGAACTACTTGGAGCGGCGGCCCGTGGCGGCGCGGCGGCCTCTGGTGGAGCGCGCTTGTTGTATCTGAATTCTTGCTCGGTGGTTCCAAAAACTGGATAATTCGCTCAGGTAGGAGCTTCATTTTTTCTAATGAGGTGGTAAGGCTAGTGGATAGTTCAAACTGTAAAGTTCGTGTTTTGCAGCCATTGAATTCTGATTGTCATGTTCATAGAATATATGATTTCAATCCTTCGAAAACTAGACGTGTGGCGAGTATATAATTTAAAGGCCTAGTATATAATCTACTTTAGTAAACTTCCTGTACATGCTTCTAAATAATGTATTTAGCAGCTATTCAGTGTTTTCTATAAATATTTACTAGAATAGTTCACTAGCTAGCAAAGATGTCGAAATCTTCCCTGGTTTTATTTTTGTTTATTTGTATGTAAGTTGTAGGTAAAGTATTAAATTCTCCAACTATACTGTGCATTTGTCTGTTTTTCCCTTTAGTTCTGTCATCTTTTCCTTGCCGTATTTTGAAGCTTTGTATGTTTCAAATTGTAGTAGTTGCCCATTAAACTGTTTTATAGTTAAGTGTCATCTGTTACCTCTAGTCACACTCATGTTTGTGAAGTCTGCTTGGTCTGCTAACAGACGTGCGGCTGTTCATGCTTGCTCCTTGTGGACAGTATCTTGCCCAGCCTTTTACTTTTGCTCCTGTGTCTTCATATTCAATGTGTATCTATTATAAATATCATCTAGTTGGGTCTTTTTTACAAAATGGTTTTTTAATCCAATTTGAAAATTGATTTTCAGTACAAAACTTCAGATCACTTACATGCTTTAGAAATCTACCATCTTATCATTTTGTTTTGTTTGTCCCAACTTTCTTTTTTCTGTTTTATTCTTTCACAGGAACTTAGTGTTTTAGTATTCCTTTTTAATTTTTCTTTTGGAGGTATATTTATAACTTTTAGTGCCTCTGCCTCGTGTTTTGTTTTCATTCTTAGTAAAACCTTGAATTAATCTTTTGTTTTATTGCAAAAAAAAACGGAGTAATATCCTTGTTTTCCACTTTCAGTTTGTTTTGGACGTATATATTTATGTTTGTTATGCACCCAATAATGTTATGTTTGCTGTAATCAGCCAAATAACTAATCAGTGACGAAAACGACTGAATATTAGTCAAGCTCTGCATTTTTTTCGGTTAAGTGGTATTTCTATCTAGGATTGTTCTGCTATCTAAAGAACTTTCGTGTGAGTTTCTCTCAGTGAAGATGTCAGCTTTTGTATGTATGAAAATATTTTATTTCACCTGCGTGTGTGAATGAGGTTTCACTTCAATATGCAATGAAAGTTTCACGGTATTTTGTTCAGTTATTTTTTCTTAATAGATTGGCTTGAATTGAGTTTGCTGGTGTTCTTTCTGCACTTTAAAGATTTTTCCATTGTCAAAGACATGCTATTTTTAAAGACAAGCTCATATGATTGTCATTGTTCCCTTGTAAACAATGTATGTGTTTTGTTTTCGACTACTTTTTAAATTCTTTCATCATTTATTAGCAGTGTCAGCTTGGCCAGGTTACCGTGTGCAGCTGTTGGTGGAGTGAGAGCTTCAGGGATGTGGCGTCTCCGGCCGTCGGTCCGGGCGCGGGGCGGGGAGGCCGCGCCTCTGGGGGTCGGCGGGGAGTTCGGGCCGCCAAGGGCAGGTGGCAGGGGAGCCCCCGCCGGGGAGCGCCCGCCCGGTACCGCGGGTCCTGCTCGGCGGGGGCGGGCGCTGGTGCCGGAGTGGCCGGGCCTGGCTACCAAGGCGACTGCGGTAGGCTGCGGGATGTGGGGTCTGGGGACCGGGTAACAGCGGGCAGCCGAGGGCACCGTGGCTACTGCGGGAGGCCGGGGCTACCGGGAGGCCGAGAGGGCTCGGGATCTGGCGCGACCCTCAAGGGCCCGGGTGGGGGTCGTGACACCGGCTGGTCCTGAGCCAGGCTGGGCCCCTCCCCTGCCCCCCATCTGCTCCGGTGGCCCCGCCCCTTCGGGGCCCTCCCCCTGCAGACCCAGGCCCTGGGGGGGGAGCTGCGGGGCTGGGGTGAGGGCGGCGGGGCGGCTGGCGACCACCTGCTCTGTTTGGGCTTCCGCGGACCAGGCCCATCCCTTGAGCTTGGCATTCCGGAAACAGCCAGTTTGTTTCTATATTTTTAAGGTCAGTTTTCATCTTTAGCTTGTTGAGAGTATAGTAGCCGTGGAGTTCATTTTGAGTATTTTTCTGTTTGTTTTTTTGTCTGTATAGAATTTCAAAATTTCCCAAATAAAAGTTCCGTGGTATAAATTACATTGCTATGCCATGGTAACATCACTACTAACCTTTACCAAGGTTATTTTATCCCAAACAGAAAATCTGTACTCATCAAGAATTAACCACCATTCTCCCTGACCTCAGCCCCTTGTAATGTGTAATCCATTTTTTGATTCTATGCATTGAATATGTAAGTGAAACAAAATTCTTTTGTGTCTGGCTTATTTCAAGCAACAGGATATATTTTACTTTCATCCATGTTGTAGCATGGGTTAGAACTTTACTCTTTTTAAGGTTTTACAGTATTGTATGATGTTTTATCCATTCCTCTTTTAATGGATACTTCAGTTTTTTCCTGCTTTTTGCAATTGTGAATAATGCAGCTGTGGATATTGTATACTTAACATGTTTTAGTACCTGATTTCAAATCTTTTTTGGACATACACCTAGAAATGGAAATTCTGGGTCATATTAATTTTACATCAACTTTCTGAGGAAATGCTAAGCATTTTTCTGTAGTAATTGCACTATTTTACATCCCCATCAACAGGGTTCTTATTTCCACATCCTTGTAAACACTTGCTATTTTCCACCATTTAAAGTAATAGTCATCCTACTTGGTGTGAAGTGGTGATTTTGGTTTTGAGTTGCATTTCCCTGATAACTAATGATGAGCCTCTTTTTAAGATGCTTATTGGTCATTTGTATATCTTTGTAGAAATGTTTTTTCCAGTGCTTTCCCCATTTCTAATTGGGCTGTGTTTTTGTTGCTCATTTTTAGTTCTTGATGTAAACTGAATACTAAGCCCTCATCAGATACAAGCAAGGTTTGCAAATATTTTCCTCACTCCGTATGTCCTTTCACTGTATTGAAAATGTCATTTAATGCTGCAGAGTTTTTAATTTGAAGTCCAATTTAAGAATTCATAGCCTAATACAAGGTCTTAAATATATTCCCCTAGATTCTCTCCTAAGAGTTTCATAGTTTTAGTTCATATATTAGGTCATAGATTTGTTTGGAGATATTTTTATATACAAAGTTAGGGTGACAATTTATTTTTCTGCACGTCAATATCCACTTTTCCTACCACCGAAGTCAATCAACTGTGCTTGATACCCTAATGAAAAATCTATTTGGTATAAATGTGTGGGTGTTCCTGAATTTTTTTCATCAATATGTCTGTCCTTATAATAGTAACAAACTTTTAAAATTACTGTAATGACTTTGAAATCATGGAGTTTGACACAACTTTGTAGGTTCTTTAAGGTGGTTGTGGCCATTCCTGGCCTGTTGGTTTTCCATTGACTGATGATTGACTTTTCCATTTCTGTGAAGAACGCTGCTGGAATTTCACTGGGATTGCATTGAATCTGTTAATCGCTTTGGGTAGTATTGGCATCCATACAATATTCAGTCTTTGCAATTCATGGACCCAGTATGTCTTCATTTATTAAGGTGTTCTGTAGTATCTTTCAGCAGTGTTTTCAAGTTTACTGTATGTATTTTAGTTTTTGGATGAGTTTTCAATGGAATTGTTTCATTAATTTCCTAGTTGGCTTGTTAATTGCTAGTGTACAGAATCACAACTGAGTTCGGGGTGTTGATCTACTCCTGCCAGTGTATAGTGAATTCATTTTTCAGCTCTAGTAGGCTTTCTGTAGGTTGTTAGGGAATTTCTATGTATAGGAATATGTCATCTGAAAATAGAGAAAGGTTTACATCTTCCTTCCCCACTTAGATAACGCAAATGGTTTTAATTTCATTTTCATACCTAATTGCTCTGGTTGTAACTTCCAGCACAATATTAAATAGCAGTATGGGTAGTAGCATTTGTGTGTTTAGTTCTTGAGTATGATTCATATATACTCTATATCATGTTGAGGAAGTTACTTTCTCTATTTGAGTTTTTATCAAGAAAGGATGCCAGATTTGCAAAATGTTTCTTCCATGTCAGATACGATCAATGTATTACAGTCACCACCATCCATGTGGTATATCACATTGATTTTCTTGTATTTCTTGGATACATCCCATTTGTTATGGTGTATAATCCTTTCCATGCACTTGCTAGATTCAGTTGGGTAGTATTTCGTTGATGATTTTTGCATCTATTTTCGTAAGGGACATTGGTCTCTAAAACTTCTTTGCTTTTTATCATTATCTGGTTTGGTATTATGGTGATGCTAGTTTCTTAGAATTAGTTGAGAAATGCTAGACCCACCTCAAATCTTTGGTAGTTCGAGAAGGATTGGTCTTATTTCTAATTCAAATGTTAGGTAAAATTCCTGTGCTCTTTGACTTTTCTTCGTTGGGTTTTTGATTAGTAATAGAGTCTCTTAACTAGTAAGAGGATTTCTGTTTCTTCCTGATTCATTTTAGGTATTCGTGTAAGTCTAAGAATTCATTTCTTTTGGTTTATCTAGTATATTGCTGTGCAACTGTATCCCTTTGCAATGCTTTAATGTCTCCTGTCCCTTTGTGATTTTAGTAATTTGCACACTTTTTTTCTTTGATATCAGTGTAGCTAACATTCTATGAATTTTACCAGTCTTTTCAAAGACCCTACTTTGGTTTCATTGATGGACTAATTTTTATTTCATTCCTCCTGCAGGCTTCACCCATCTACATTGCGGGAATATGTACTCTGAGCCGAGCCACAGCTTCCATGCCTCTATATTGCAGGAATATGGGGTCCAGCTGCACATCAATCTTCACCTGTGTACCCCAGAGATTATGGGCTCCAAGCTGGACCCTAGCCTCCACCAATCTACACCACAGGTATACGAGCTCCAATCTTGTCACATGCTTCCACTTGTGTAAACCATTGTTTGAGCTCAGAGCCAGGCCCAAGTGTACACAACAGGTATATGGACTCCAAACAGGACCACAGCCTCCATCTGTCTAGACCACAAGTATATAGTCTCCAAGTCAAGCCACTGCCTCTGCCTGTGTACATTTCTGGAGTATGGGCTTAGAATTCAAACCTAGCTTCCAAACCTGTCTACCCCAGAGGTATATGGGCTCCAAGCTGGGTCCCATGCCCCTGACCAGTCTACCCTGTGGGGATACAGGCTCTGAGGAAGAACCCAGGCTCCACCCATCTTCAGTGTAGGGATATGAGCTCCAAGCTGGGCCACAGTGCCCACCTGCCTACGATGCAGGTATAAGGGCTTTAAACTGGGCCCCAATTCTCCACACTTCAACACTGACAGATTATGGGCTGTGAGCCGGGCCCAGCCTCACTTGTCTATCCAACAGTTATATGGGTTCAGGCTGGGCCCCATGCCTCCATATATCTACAGCAGATTTATTGAGGCTCCTGGCCATGCTACAGCCTCCACTTGTCTACTCCACAGATAAATGCACAATGATCCAGGCCCCAAGCCATCCATCTATATTGTGGTCATGTAGGATCCAAGCTAGGCCCCAGCCTTCACCTGTCTACACCATAGACATATGGACTTGAAGTTGGGGTCCATGCCTCCATCCGTTTATACCATGGGGATATGGGCTCCATCCTGGCTGTCAGCCTCTACCCGTCTACACTGTGGGGATTTGGGCTCACAGTCTGTCTCAGGCTCCACACATCTACCCCACAGGTAAATGGGCTCCAATCTGGGCCCCAGCCTGTGTCTATTGCACAGCTATATGGGCTTTGAGCCAGAATCAAGTCTCCAGCTATCTACACCACAGGTATGTGGGTTGCAATTGGGGCCCCAGCCTCCTGTCCACCCCACAGGTATATGGGCTCCAAGCTGGGCCCTAAGCATCCAGCTACACTGTAGGGATACAGGCTCTGAATTGGGCCCCAGCCTCCACCCATGAACAATGCGGGGATCTGTGTCCTGAACTGGGCCCCAGATTCCACCTGGGGTCTGAGCTGGGTGCCAGCCTCCAGCCATGTGCACTGGGGTCATATGGAATCCAAGCAGGGCCCTAGCCTCTACAGGTTTACACCACAGTTACATGGGCTCAAAGCTGGGTCCCAGCATCCACTGCTCTACACCACAGGTATATGAGCATCAATCTGGGCTCCAGTGTACACCCAGCTACACTGGGGATTTGGGCTCCAAGCCAAGCCACGTACCTCCAACTGTGTACATTGTTGGATATGGGATCCAAGTTGCAGCCAAGCCTCCACATTTTTGCCCCACAGATTTAGGTGCTACAAGCTGGGCCCTGTGTCAGGCCCCAGCTTTCATCTGTCTGCATCCCAGTTATGGGCTCCAAGTGTGGCCCCACACCTCCACATATTTACATTGGGTGGATATGGGCACTGAGCTAGGCCCCAGGCTCCACCTCTCTAGCCCACAGTTACATGGGTTCAAAGCTGAGCCACAATGTCCACCTGTCTGCACCACAGGTACATGGGATCCAAAATTGGCCCCATCCTATGCCTGTCTACACTGTAAAGATAGGGGCTCTGGGCTGGACCCCAGACTCTTCCAACTACTGCACAGGTGTATGGGATTAGGGCTGGGCCCATGCATTCACATATGTAGCAGAGTTATTTGGGGTCTGAGTCAGGCCACAGCCTCCTTGTGTCTACACAACTGCTACATGACCAAAAAGCCAGGCCCCATGCCCATACCCATCTACCTTGTGGGGATATGGGCTCCAAGTCAGCCTCTAACCTTGACCTGTCACAATTAATGGGCTCCAAGCTGGGCCCAGCTTCTACCTGAGTACACTTTGGGGAGCTTTGCCCCAGCCAGCCTCCGCCTGTCTTTCCCACATGTATATGGGTTCCAAGTTGGGTCCCAAGACTACACCTGTCTGCACTGAGTATGGGCCCCAATCTTTGCCCCAGCCTTCACCCATTTACACTGTGTGGGTATGGGTTCTGAGCCAGGCCCTAGCCTACAACTGTCTCCAGGAAAGATAGGGTCTTAAAGCTGGGTCCCAGCCTCCATATGTCTGCTTTGTGTGGTTATGGGTTCAAAGCTGGGCCTCAGCTACCATCTGTCTACACCACAGGTATATGGGCTCCAAGCCGGGCTCCAGCCTCTACCCATCTACTCTGTGGTGATATGGGCTCAGAGAGCACCCAGCATCCACTGGTCTGTACTGTAAGGGTATGGGCTCTGAGCTGGTTCCCAGACTCTGCTTATCTACCCCAGGCTTAAAAGGGCTAAAGCTGGGTCCAAGGCTCCACCTGTCTATATTGTGTGTATATGGGTTAGAGCCATGCCACTGCCGACAACTATCTACAGTATGTGGATATGGACTCCAGGCCAGGCCCCATCCTCCACCAATCTACCCCAGTGTTATATAGGTTTTGGACTGGGCCCCATGCCTCCACTTTTCTACAGCAGAGTTATTTATGGTCCAAGTCAGGCTGAAGCCTTCACCTGTCTACACCACAGTTATATGGGCAAGAAGCCAGGCACAGGTCCCACCTGTCTACACTGTAGGGGCAGGGGCTCCAAGCTGGGCCCCAGACTCCACCTGTCTACCCCAGTTTGCTAATGCTGATTTGCAAAACACCAGAAATGGATTGGCTTTTATAAAGGAGGTTTATTTGGCTACAACGATATAGTTTCAAGGCCATAAATTGTCTAAGGTAAGGCATCAACAATAGGGTACCTTCACTGGAGAAAGGCCGTTGGCATCTGGAAAGCCCCTGTTAGCTGAGAAGGCACATAGCCTGCGTCTGCTTGCTCCTAGGTTGAGTTTCAAGATGGCTTTCTCCAACATGTGAGCTTTCAATGGCCATCTTCAAAATATCTCTCTAAGCTGCAGCAGGTGTCTGGGCCTGTCTGGTTTTTCTTAAAGAACTCCATTGATCCAATTAAGACCCACCATGAATGGTTGGGGCAACATCTTCATGGAAATAATTCAATGAAAGCTCTTGCCCACAGTTGATTGAGTCATAGCTCCATGGAAACACTGAACCCGGAGTTTCCAACCTAATCACTAATACCTCTGCTGCCACAACATTGCATTAAAGAATGTGGTGTTTTGGGTGACAATCATCCAAACTGGCAAACGGCCCCACTGGGTAGATGGGATGGGGGGAGCTGGGGTGAGCTCTGGGGCATGCATGGGAAACCACATAGTCTGCTAGAACTGCACATGCACCCACATGTGCAGGGAGTCACACGTGTGTGCACACGCAGCCTTTGTTTGCCATGCTTCCTTGTGGGAAACAGCTGCAGTGTGCTGGGGTGTGGCAGGTCTGATGTGCAGGGCTGGCTGAGGGCAGGCTTCTGCAGTCTGCAGGAAAGGCTGGGATCTGGTGGCCTTCAGCTCCTGGGGGTCCATCTGTACCTGTGTGTTAATGCCATTTGCAAAATATCAGAAAATGGATTGGCTTTTATAAAGGGGGTTTATTTGGTTACACAGTTAACAGTTGTAAGGCCATGAAGTGTCCAAAGTAAGCCATCAACCATCGAGGTACCTTCACTGAAGGATGGCCATTGGCATCCAGAAAACCTGTTAGCTGGGAAGGCATGTGGCTGGCATCTGCTTGCTCCAAGATTGTGTTTCAAAGCGGCATTCTCCAAAATGTCAATGTCAGCTTCAACAGCCATCTTCAAAATATGTGTCTCAGCTGCAGCCCTCTCCAAAATGTCACTCAGTTACTCTGAGGTCTTTGTGAACTCCTTTATAGGACTCCAGTGATCCAAGTAACACCCACCTGAATGGACAGGGTAGCGCATCCATGGAAATTGTCCAAATGTCCACATGTTTCACTCATGGTTGATTGTGTCACATCTCCATGAAAACAATCAAAAATCCCAAACTGATCAACACTAATACAACTGGCAGCACAAGATTGCATCAAAGAAAATGGCATTTTGGGGGACATAATACATTCAAACCAGCACACGTTCCTCTCAGCAGCCCTAGCATAGCCCTTGATGGGCTCTGCTCACTTGCCTGGCCATGAGGCGTGCTGTTGGGTGTCCAGCCCACTCTGCAGAGCCCCAGGCTTTGGCTGGGTGGTCTCAGGGTTCCCTGTGTCTGCACAGACCTGCCAGTCCGGTATTCTGGAGTGGTGGACAGAGGGCAAATTGGATGGATGGAAGGATGGATGGGTGGGTGGATGGACCTCCAGGCGTATCACCATGGCAGTCCTGGCTGGGAATTGCTTTGGCTTGTCATAGACCTGGGGGTGAGTTTGCAGGTGGGCCAGGCTCCCTTGTGGGTGTGTAGCTGTTCTGCCCAGAGGACCCTTTGGCCCCCTGGCCTGTGAGCACCTGCCTGGCTTAGAGGGCAGAGCTCACTGTCCCATGGGGGCTGCCTGCCACGGCTGCTGGAAAGGGACCATACACACTAGCTGTGCCCACCCATGCCAAGCAAGCTGGGCCAAGGTTGGGTTACTGTGAAGGCTTCCTGGTGCTGTATGATCCTGTTGCTGTCTTGGAGGGTGGGTGTCAGGACCATGAGCATGATTCCAGGGGTGTGAGAGGTGAGGCTGGCTCTGGTTCTGCAGCCCACTGCACCCCTTGGCCAGCTGCAAATTGCACAGGTGTCTTTGACCTTCACAGGGGGAGATACTGCTGAGTGGCCTTTGGAGGAGATGCCATTGCCCCACTGATTGGCTCTGAGCTTATGGGCACTCTGTTCCCCTAAGTATTGTCCCCCTACTTAGGAACCTCTCTTTCTTCCACCCACCCCCAGAGAGGGTGCAACTGCCCCATCTGCTCCAGATGGTGTTTGCCAGTCATGAAGGCAGCTGAGGAGCTGCTGTGTGCTC
This sequence comes from Choloepus didactylus, assembly GCF_015220235.1. Lineage (NCBI taxonomy): Eukaryota > Metazoa > Chordata > Mammalia > Pilosa > Megalonychidae > Choloepus > Choloepus didactylus. Next base: position 31,911,663 of record NC_051329.1, on the reverse strand, counting down.
TTGTCATAGAAGGGGAGATAGATGTGCACGCGACTGCCAAGAGGAGCAGAAGCCCCTCTGAGCCCTGGAGCCAAGACCCAGTCTCAGGACCCAGCCAGAGTGGGTGGGGCTGTGGGAGGTGCTGGGCATGTCCAAGTGCTCCAGGAACAAGGCCCTTGTGGCAAAAGGTGCCCATCGGGGGTGTATGAACCACCAGCACCTGAATGGACTGTTTTGGGGGTGCACTGTGCCTTTGGGACCCAGTTTCCAGCAGCTGTGAAGATCCCAGAGCTCTTTAATTAGTCTCTTTGCACAGTGACATATCGCACAGGAATCCTTTAAGAAGGTTGATTGTCCCAGCCTCAACCTGTCATCATTGTAGTCATATGGGCTCTGTGTTGGGCTCTAGCCTTAACCTGTCTACCCCACAGGTATATGGGCTCCAAGCTAGGCCGCATGCATCCACCTGTCTACACCACAGTTAGTTGTGCTCTGAGCCATGCTACAGGCTCAAAATATCTACACTATAGGTATATGGGCTCTCTGATGTTTAGGTTCATGTGTCAACTTGGCCAGGTGTTGGTACCCAGCTGTCTGGTCAAGCAAGCACTGGCCTAACTGTTGCTGTGAGGACGTTTGTGGCTGGTTAATAAACCAACAGGCTGGTTTATTAAATCATCAATCAACTGGCTGCAGCTGTGACTGATGATGTCAACAAAGGGTGTGTCTTCCACAATGAGAGAATGCAGCTGGCTGGATTTAATCAAATCAGTTGAGTTTTAAGTGAGAGAGGACTTTACTTCTTTGGCTGACTAGTGAAGCATTTCCTGACAAGTTCATCAAAGTTGCCAGTTCATTTCTTGAGAAATTTATCGAACATCTTCATTGGAGTTGCCAGTTTGCTGCCTGCCCTATGGAATTTGGACTCATGCATACCCACAGTTGCATGAGACACTTCCATAAATCTTATATTCCTAGATATCCCTCATTGATTCTGTTTCCCTAGAGAACCCTAACTAATGCTCCAAGTTTGGACCCAGCCTAATCTGTCTACAATGTGGGGATATGTGTTCTGATACAGACCCTACCACCCACCTGTGTACCCCACAGGTATATGGGGTTCATATCCTACAGGTATATGGGCTCCAAGCTGGGCCCAAGTATTCACCTGTCTGCCTCACAGGAATATGGTTTCAAAGCTGTGCCACAGTGTCCACCTGTCTACACAAGTGTATGGCCAAAAAGCCAGACCCCAGCCTCCACCCATCTACACAGTGGGAACTTGGGCTCAGAGCTGGGCCCCAGCCTCAAATGATCTACCTCAAAATTATATGGGCTCCAAACTCTGCCCCACACCTCCACCTACCTACACCACAGTTATTTGTACTCTGAGCCAGGCTCCAGCTTCGACTGGTCTACCATGTATATGGGCTTCACTACCTGCCCCAACATACACATGTCTACACCACAGGTATATGGGCTCTGAGTCAGGCCACAGCCTCTACCTTTCTACCCAAAGTCATATGGGCTTTAAGCAAAACCCCAGGCTCCTCCTGTCTAAATTGCAGGTGTATGGGCTCCATGCCCCACATCACCACCCATCTACACTGTGGGATATGGGCAGCAAGCCAAGCCACAGGCTACATCTGTCTACCCCACAGAGATATGGGCTCCAAGCTGGGTCTCATGCCTCAATCTATTTACACTGTGGGGAACAATTCCGAGACTAGACCCAGACTCCACCCATTTACCCAGAAGTATATGGGCTCCAAGCTCAGCCCCAGTCTACACCTGAGGATATGTACTCTGAACGAGGCCCTTGCCTCCATCTGTCTACACCCTATCTACGTATGCCCCAAGAGGGGTCCCAGCTCCACCTGTCTATACCACACTTGTATGGGTTCAAATTTAGGACAGCCTCCACCTGTCTACAACATAGGTATATGGGATCCAAGATGGGCCCCAGCCTACACCTATCTACACTGTGGGGATATGGGCTCTGCTGCAGGCCCCAGCATCTACTTGTCTGCCCCAAAGGCTTATGGGCTCCAAGCTGGATCCCAGCCTCCCCCTGCCTAAAGCATGTGTATATTGGATTGAAACTGGGCACTGTCCCTCCACCCATATACATTTTGGGGATTTGGGCTCTGAGCTGGTTCCCAGCATCCACCAGTCTATTCTAGGAATATGGGCTCTATGCTGGGCCTCAAGTGCCACATGTCTACCCCACAGATATATATGCCATAGCCTTCACCTGTCTAAACTGTTTGGATATGGCCTCCAAGCTGGGGCCCACAATCCACAAGTTTATACTGTGAGGATATGGAGAGCTGGGCCCCCACCTCCATCTTTCTACACTGTGGGTATATGGGCTCTGAGCAGGGCTGCAGCCTCAGATATTATTGTGGGATATGGGCTCCAAGCAGAGCCCCATCCCCCACCCATAAACACTGGGGATATGGGCCCTGAACCTGTCCCCAGGCTAAACCTGAATGCCCCACAGTTACATGAACCCTGGGCCCCAGCCTCCACTTGTCTATATCACAGGTATTTGGACTCCAAAGTTTGGCCCCAGCCTCCTCCCATCTTCTTTGGAGGCATTTGGACTCTGAGCCATGCCCCATCTTCTGCCCATCTACCCCATAAGTATATGGGCTCCAAATTTGTCCCCAGGTTTCCAACTGTCTACCCCACAGGTTCATAGGCTCCAAGTTAGTCCCACTAGTCCACTTGTCTAGACAACAGTTATATGGGCTATAAGCTGAGTCCCATGCCTTTACCCCTATACACTGTAGGTATATGGGCTCTGAGCCGGACGCCAAACTCCATCTGTCTACACTGTGGATATATGGGCTCTGAGCTGTGGCCAAGCCTCCACTCATGCTCAGAGGTATATGGGTACTAAGCCGATCCCCAGGCTTCTCATGTCTACACCACGAGTACATGCACCCCAAGCTGGTTCCCGTGCCTCTACCCGTCTGCACAGTGGGGATATGGGCTACAAACAGGCTCTAGGAATCCTGTCTATACCACATTTATTTGGACTCAGAGCCAGGCCCCAGTCTCCAACTTTCTACACCACAGATTTATGGGCTCCTAGCCTTGCCGCATCCTCCACAAGTTAACAATTTGGGAATATGTGCTCCGAGCTGGGCCCCAGCATCCACAAGTCTATCCTACGGGTATACGGGCTCTGAGCTGGGCCCCAGCCAAAACCAATCTAAATTTAGGGAATATGGACTCTGAGCCAGGCCCTATCCTCCACTTGGTTACGTCAAATTATATGGACTCCAAGCCAGGCTACATCTTCCACCAATCTACCCAAGAGCTTATGGACTTCAGGCTGGGCCTTAGCTTTCACCTGTCTACCCCAAAGATATATGGGCCCCACGTTGGGCCCCAGCTTCCACATGTCTATACTTTGTGGATATGGGCTCCAAGCTGGGCCCCAGCCTACACCAATGTACACTTTGGGGATATGTTCCCTAGGCTGGGGCCCAGCCTCTACCCATCTACCCAACAGGTATATGGTCTCCGATCTCACCCCAACCTCCACCTGTCTATCCCAGTTATGAGGGCTCCAAGTCAGGCCCCAGCCTCCATCTGTCTATACCACATGTATGTGGGCTCTGAGCCAGGCCCCATTCTACACATCTGCTCCACAGGTATATGGCTTCCAAGCTAGGCCTCAGGTCTCCTACCCTTCTGCACTGTGGGGATCTCGGCTCTGATCTGGGCACCAGCCTCAAACTATCCACGCCATATTTATATGGGCTGGAAGCTGGGCTTGACACCAAACCTGTCTGATCTGGGCTCTGAGCCAGAATGCAGAATGCAGCCTCCACCTGTCTGTACCACAGTTGTATTGCTCCAAGCTGGGACCCAGGACTCTACCATCTACACAGTGGGGATATGGGCTCTGAGCCAGGCCCCCAGACTCCACTTGTCTACACAATGTGTATATTGGGCTCCAAGGTGGGCCCCATGCCTCCTCCTGTCTACACAAGAGTTATTTGGGTTCCAAGCCAGGCCCCAGTCTCTGTCTACTGCACAGGTATATGGGTTCCAAGCTGGTCCCCTGACTCCACTTGTCTCCACTGTGGTTTTATGTGCTCCGAGCCAGGCCCCAGCCTTCACCCATCTACACTGTGGATATGTGGGCTCCAAGGTGGTCCACACTCTCCACCAGTCTACTCACTGGTATATGGGCTCCTATCCAGACCCAAGGTGCCACCCATCTACATTGTGGGAATATGGTCTCCAAGTTGAGTCTCAGCCTCCACTTGTCTATACCACAGGTTTATGGGCATCACACTGGGCCCCAGACTATACCCATATGCACCATGGGGATATGGGTTCCAAGCCAGGCCCCAGACTGCACCCATCTACACTGTGGGAATATGGGCTCTGAGCTTGGCCCCAGCCTCCAACAGTCTACCCCAAAGTTATTTGGAATCCAAGCTGGGCCACATGCCTTCACCTGTCTACACCATAGTTATTTGTATTCTGACCTGGGCTCTAGCCTTGACCTGACAACACCACATGTATATGGGCTCAGCTATCAGCCCCAACTTCCACCTGTCTCCAAGCCAAGCCACAGACTTCCACCATCTACATTGTGGGTATGTAACTCTGAGCTGCACTGCAGCCTCCAACTGTCTGCCCCAAAGTATATGGGCTTTATGCAGAATCCCAGGCTCCTGCTGTCTACAACACATGTATATGGACTCCAAGCTGGGACCCAGCCTACATCAGTCTACTCTGAAGCAGTCCCCAGCCTCCACTGCTCTATATTATGGGATTTTTGGGTTTCCAGCCCAGCCCCAATCTCCACATATCTAACTCACAGATTATGGGCTTCAAGCTGGATTCCAGCCTTACCTGTCTACAGTACAGTTATATGAGTTATATGTGGCCTAAGCTAGGCACCATGCATCCAACCTTCTACACTGTGGGGATATGGGCTCTGAGTCAGACCCAAGCCTCCACCTGTCTACCAAAGCTATATGGGCTACAAATTATACCCCATCCTCCACCTGTCCACACCACCGTTATATGGGCTAGAAGCTTGGCACCATGCCTCCACCCATCTACACTGTGGGGATATGGGCTGAGCCAGGCCCAAGCCTCGGTTTCCTGCACCACAGTTACATGAGCTCCAATTCAGCCACACCTACACCCATCTATATTATGGGGATATGGGCTCCTAGCCAGGCCTTATCCTTCAACTTTCTACCCCACAGGTATATGGACTCCATCCGGGCCCATCTACACTGTGGGAACATGGACACTGAGCTAGTCCCAACTTCCAACCATCTACCATGAAGGTATATGGCCTCTAAGCTGGGCCCATGCCTCTACCTGTCTATGCCACAGTTATTTGGATTCCAAACCAGGTTCCAGCCTCAACCTGTCTACATCACAGCTGTACGGGCCCTAGGTGGGCCCCTGCCTCCACCTGTCAACCCTATAGGTATATGTGATCCAAGCGGGGCCCCAGCCTCTACCCATCTACTTTGTGGCAATATTGGCTCTGAGCCATGCCCCAGCATCCACCTGTATACCCCACAGGTATCTGGTCTCTAAGCTGGGCCCCAGAGAAAACCCATCCACATTGTGGAAATATGGGCTCCAAGCCAGGCCCCAGCCTCCACTTGTCTACACCAAACTTATTCAGGCTCTGAGCTAGGCCCCAGACTAAACCCATCTACTCTGTGGGGATATGGGCTACAATCCAGACCCAGAAGTCCACCTGTCTACCTCACAGGTATATGGGCTCTGAGCCAGACCCTAACCCTAACCCTGTGTATCCCACAGGTATATGTGCCCCAGTCTCCACCCATCTACCTGTAGGGAACTGGGTCCGAGATGGGACTCATCCTCCACCTATCTACCACACAGGTATATGTGTTTGAAGCTGAGCCCCAGCCTCCACCTGTCTACACTGGGGGGGCATGGGCTTGAACCAGACCCTGGCCTCCACCTCTGTATCCCACATGTATATGGGTTCCCAGTTGGGCCCTACCCATCCATGCATCTACACTGTGGTGATATGGGCTCCAAGCTAGACTCCATGCCTCCACCTGTCTAAACCAGTTATTTGTGCTCTGAGCCTGGCTCCTGCATTGACCTTTCTACACTACCAGTATATGGGCTTTAAGCTAGGATCCAGCCTTTACCCATCTACACTGTGGGGTTATCGTCTCCAAGCTTGGCCCCAATCTCCAATTTTCTACACTGTAGGACATGGGCTCCAAGCTGGGCCCTACCCCTCCACCCATCTACACTGTGGGCATATGGGCTCACAGCAGGCACCAGCATGCAACCATCTGCAGTCTCGGCATATGGGCTGTGAGCTACGACCTAGCTTCCACACATTTACTCCACAGGTATCTGGGCTCCCAGCTGGGCCCCAGGCCCCACCTGCCTACCCCACAGATATATGGGCTCCAATCCAAGCCATAGCTTCTATCCATCTGCATTGTGGGAATATGGGTCCCTAGACAAGCCCCACTCTCCATCTGTTAATATTGTGGGGTTATGGGTTCTGAGCTGGGCCAAAGCCTGCAACCGTCTATACTGTGGGGATATAGGCTCCGAGTTGCAACCTAGCCTCCACCTGTCTATGACACAGCTATATGGGCTCCAAGCTAGACACCATCCTCCACCTGTCTAGACCACAGTTATATGGGCTCCAAGCCAGGCCCCAGACTACACCTGTCAACCCTACAGGTATATGGGTTCCAAGCTGGGCCGCAGCCTCCACCCACCTTCACTGCAGCAATATTGGCTCAGAGCTGTGCTCCAGCATCCACCTGTCTATCCCACAGGTCTCTGAGCTGCAAACTGGGCCCCAGCCTCCACCTGTCAACACCACAGGTATTTAGGGTCCCATTTGGGCCAAAGCCTACAGCTGTCTACACTGTGGGGCATATGGACTCTGGGTTGGGCCATAGCCTCCCCCTATCTATCTCATAGACATATGGACCCTGTGCCGGCCTGAGACTCCACCTGTCTATACCAGATATATATGGGCTCTGATCTAGGCCACAACCTCCAACCATCTACATGGTGGAATATGGGCTCTGAAACAAGCTGTAGCCACAAGCTATGCATACTGTGGGGATATGGGCTCAGAGCCGGGCCCCAGGCTCCACCTGTCAACCCCACAGGTATGTGGGCTCCAAGCTGGGCCCCATGCCTAGACCTGTCTACTCTGTGGGGTTATGGGCCCGGAGCTGGGCCCCAGCCTCCACCTGTCTAGCCCAAGGGTATATGGGCTCCTTGCTTTGCCCCCTGCCTCAACCTGTCTACACTGTTGGGGTATGGGCTCAGAGCTGGACACTATCCTCTACCTGTGTTCCCCAAGGTATATGGGCTCCAACCTGGGCCACATTTTACACCTTCTACACTGTGGGGATTTGGGTTGTGAGTTGGGCCGCAGCTTCCACCTGTCTGCCCCTCATGTATATGGGTTCCAATCTGGTCCCCATATCTCTACCCATCTACACGGTGGATATAGGATCCAACCCAGGCCCAGCTTATATCCAACTGCACTGTGGGAATATGGGCTCTGAGCTGGGCCTCAGCCTCCAGCCATCTACTGCACAGGTATATGGGCTCCAGGCTGGGTTGTACACATCTACCTGTCTACACCATAGTTATTTGAGCTCTGAGCCAGGCTCCAGGCTTGACCTGTTTGCACCACAATTGTATGTGCTACAAGTCAGTCCCTAGCCTTACCTATCAACCCTACAGTTATATAGATTCCAAGGTGTGCCCAAGCACCCAGCATCTACATTCATGGGATATGGGCTCTGAGATGGGCCACAGCCTCCACCCATCTACCCCATGGGAATATGGGCTCCAAGCCTGACCCCAGCATCCACCTGTCTTCATTGAGGAAACTGGGCCCTGACCTGGGTCCCAGCATCCATCTGTCTACACTAGAGGTATGTGGGCACCAAGCTGGGCATTAGCCTCCACCTGTGAATCCTACAGTATATGGGCTCAAAACTGGGCCCTACCTCCACCTGTCTACACCACAGGTATATGTGCCCTAAGTGGAACCCAAGACGACTCCTGGCTACTCCGTAGTTATATGAGTTCCAAGCCAGTCCCTAGGCTCCATTTGTCTACACTGTGGATATATGGGCTCTAAGCTGGGTCCACCCCTCACCTGTGTACCCCACAGGTACATGGGCTCCAAACTGGGTGCAGCCTAAAACAATCTACAATGTGGGTCTAGGGGCTCCGAACCAGGCCTAACTTCCACCTGTCTACACCATAGTTATATGGGTTCCAAGCTGGGCCCCAGCCTCCACTTGTCTACACAATAGATATATGAGCTCAAAGCTGGGCCCCAGTGTACATCCATCTACGCTGTGGGGATATGGACTCTGTGCTGGGCCTGAGCCTCCACCCATCTACCCCACAGACATCTGTACTCCAAGCTGGGCCCCATGCTTCTTGCTGATTACACAACAGTTATTTGGGCTCTGAGCCTGTCCCCAGCCTCCACATGCCTACATCATAGGTATATGGGCTCCAAACCAGGCCCCAAGCCACCACTGGTCTTCACTGTGAGGATAGGGCTCTGAGCTACACCTTAGCCTCCACATCTCTACCCAACATGTATATGGGCCTGAAGCTGGACCCTAGCCCCCACCAGTCTTCATTGCATGAATATGGGCTCCAAGCCACACTCCAGACTATACCTGTCTACACCACAGGTACAAGAGCTTGAAGATGGGCCCCAGCCAATGCCTGTCTACACTTTTGGGCTATGTTCTCTGAGCTAGGCCCCAGCCTCCACCCATCCATACCACATTTATGTGGGCTCTGAGCCAGGCTTCAGCCTCAGCCTATCTTTGCCACAGGTATATGGGTTCCAAGCTTGGCCCAGTCTTCACCAGTCTACACTGTGGGTTTATGGTTCTGAGCCAGGCCCCAGCCACCACCCACCCACCCCACAAGTATTTGCACTCCAAGCTGAGCCCTGCCTCATCCTGTCTATCCCACAGGAATATGGATTCCAAGATGGATCCCAGCCTCCAACTGTCTACACCACAGGTGTATGGGCTCTAAGCCTGGCCCCAGCCTCCACCTTCTACACTGCATGAATATGGGCACCCTGCTCTGCCCCAGCCTCCACCAGTCTACATTGTAGGGATACGGGTTTTAAGCTGTACCCCATTTTCCACCTGTCTACACAGTGCGGATTTGGGCTCTGTGTAGGGGCCCCAGACTTCACCTGTCTACACCCCAGGTATATGGGCCCCAAGTGCAGCCGCATGCCTCCACCCATCAACATTATGTGGATAAGGGCACTGAGCCAGGCCCCAGCCTTCACCTTTCTAGGCCACAGGTATATGGGTTCAAAGCTGATCCACAGTGTCCATGTGTCTACACTACAGTTATACGAGCAATGAGCCCACCCCATGTCCCCACTCATCTACATTGTAGGGATAGGGGCTCCAACTATGCCTTGCTCCACCCTTCTAGAGTGTGAGGATATGGGCTCTGAGCCAGGCCCCAGCCTCTGTCTCTACCACAGGTATATGGGCTGCAAGCTGGGCTCCAGACTCCAACTGTCTACACCACAGTTATATGAACTTTGAACAGGCCCCCTGGCTCCACCTTTCTGTCCCAGAGGGATAAGGGCTCCAATCTGGGCTTAGACTCCAAATGTCCACCTGACATGTATATGGGTTCCAAGCTGGGCCCCATGCCTCCACTTGTCTACACAGTCTGGATTAGGATCTGAGCTGGGCTCCAGCTTGAACCATCTCCACTATGGGAATATAGGCTCTGAGTCAGGCCCTGGTCACAAGCATCTACTCCAAATGTATATAGGCTCCATTCTGGGCCCAGCCTCCACCCATCTACACTGTTGGGGCCCCAGCCTGGCCCCAGCCTCCACTTGCCTACCCCATATTTATATGTGCTCCAAGCTGGATCCTGGCCTCCAACTCTCTACCCCACAGGTATACAGGCTACAACATGGACCCCAGCCTCCACCTGTCTAACCACAGGTATAAGGGCTCCAAGATGGGCTCCCTGCAGGAGAGGGGAGTTTCCCACATGGCCAGGGCAGCCAGGGCACTATGCTACTCAGATTCCTTTCTGGCCTGCAGTATGGGCTGGGGCCTCTCCCCTGCTGAATGACTTTGTCACCTGATGCGTCCTCTTTCAGGGTGACCCTGATGTGTCTCCACATTTCTACGAGAGCCCTGAACTCCAGCAAAAATCAAACAGCAGAAGACAAGTGGGCTACACATATCTACTCCTGGAACCCCCTGTGGCATGGTCCCCTGGAGATCAGGAAACTCCCGCGGGGAGGGTGGTATGTGCTGGGGAATCAGCTGCACCCTTTGGCAGAGGACATGTTCTGTTCTGCCCCTGGTGACCAGGCATGGGCCTGTCCTCTTCTTGATGGCGAGGAGACCCCAGGACAGCAGGCAGGGCTGGGTGAAACCCCAGCCTCCGTCTCTGGCAGGGGCAGCAGCTGGGTGTGGGGTTCAGGGTGGGGGCCTGCTGCCTGTGTGGAGGGTGGGCTGGGAGCCTCTGTCAGCTCCTGTGCCCACATCTGCAATCCTGTGTGTGTGTGTGTGTGTGTGTGTGTGTGTGTGTGTGTGTGTGTAGTATATACTCTGATGATCTGAAACCCACCCCCCAATGGTTAGGATTCTGCACACATGCAGACATGGGTCAGACAGTCTCAAAAGCCAGGGGGACACTGAGCACAACCTTGACCAGGAAAGCTTCTGGCCATTGAGTTGTGCTGGAGAGAAGCTGCCCTCCCTGCAGGGGACAGTAGGAGAAGGCAGAGATTTGGGTGACTGTTCAGAGCCTAGCATAGGAGGGAAGGGGGTTTCCCTGCCCTGTGCAGTCCTGTGGCCATGAGTGGGCGGCCACGGAGCCCTTGACATGTGGCCCCTCCCAACTGAGATGTGTGGAGAGTGTAAAACATGTGTGGGGTTTCCAAGAGTTAGTGTGAAAAAACAAATGTAGAATTAATATTGAATTAACTTCTACATTGATTATACCTTAAAATGATAAAATTTTTGATATATTGGGCACACCAAGGTCAAAATGTACAAAATAGCACACTGTGGGGTTGCCACTTCTCTCCGCAGCACCCAGCTCTTCTCCCCAGCAGCAGTGGCAGCCCCAGATGTGCACGTTCCAGCTGTGTCCAGGCAGGTTCAGCTCACACGCGGAGGCCCTAACGCTGCTCCGGGCTGTGCTCCTTTGGCTCCTTCTGGAAGAAGGCATTTTTTTCACTTCTCATTTTGAAAAGGTTGTACCCCAGGAAGCTGCACTGATGGTACAGAGGGCCCCTCCCCCTATCTTCCCTCAATGGTAATTCCAATGGGGTAGTTATTTTTACAAGGGAAATAACCACTTCTGTGTCGGGCTCCTTCACCCACATCTGTGAGGGGCATGTGGCTACCTCTGCCCTGCCCTGGTGCCCTCAACTGGATGGTGTAGACAGTGCCCCGGGTCCCCCCACCCTGGTGCTTGCCCACCCTGATGCAACAACGCTCGTCCCCATAGTCCCCGGCCTTGATCTCACTGGTGCCCCACCCAGTCCCACCCTAGTCCCCCTGATTCCTGTTTCCCACTCCAGGGTCCCACACTGGTCCCCCATTCCCGGGTCCTCCCACCCTGGTGCACCCGGTACCCTTGGCCCCACCCTCAGCCACCCTGTTATCCTGAGGCCCCTGCCCTCCTGTCCACTGTGGTCTGCAGAGCCTCACCTGCCTGTGAGGGCAGCAGGTGCACCTTCCTTGGCCACCCAAGTAGCTATGGTCCCCTCGGTCTCACCTGCCATCCCAGCATGCTCCACCATCATCGCCCACATTCCCACATGCCGTTCATGGGAGAATTGCTGAGGACTGTTGATGGGATGACAGATGCCAGGTCCTCTTCTTCATGTTCCTCAACCCCCTGCTTCCATCTAAATCCACCTGTGTGGAGGAAAACCAATCATGCTACCCCCATTTCTGGATTGGTGCATTCCAACACTCAGGGTTTGGCAGGAACTGGCCTGGAAGCTGGTGCACAGGCACAGAAGAGAGGGAGGGGTGGTGGTCCCCTGATAACCACGTGCACATGTGGGGGTCCTTCTCCACACAGGCCCCTGTGCACAGGTGCAAGGTGGCCTGCTCGCTGCACCTCTGCAATGCTGAGTCCCCAATTATTGTCAGCCTTGGGGCCTGGGCTCCCAGGAAAGCAGCTGGGAACCCTGGGCTGTCCCCTGGTTTGCATCTCCTCCATGACTCCCACAGGCTGGGCCACTTGGAATTCCTCCTTCCACCCCTCAGGCATCTCTGTCCCCCCAGAGCTTAGCACCCTCGACCATCACACTCATGCAGCAGGGTCTGCTCCCCATCCAGTCCGGCCCCACAGGACCTCCAGCCTGGCTCTTCTCTAGGAGGGGAGGGGTGTCTCCAGCCAACAGACAGGATGGCTGCACTGTCCCTGTGCATCCCCTGGACCCCTGCTTGGGAATGGACAGGCTGGAGGACTGACTGCCACCTCCTCCATCAGATGCCTCCAAGATTGGGCAGCACATGAAGGTCCTCAAGCTAGAAAGCACCTGGCAGAGGACCCCACAGGGCCTAATGCATTTCCTGTGAGATTGGGAAGGGCGAGCAGGTGGCTGTCCCAGCCACAAGCCCAGGGCCTTGCATGCACACCCCACAGCTTGTACCCACAGCATGGGCTGCTTCCCAGCATCAACACATGCACAGTTGAAAGTAGAGGGCTGTGGGAGTCACCTGCCTGAAGGTGGATGGTGAGAACATGGATGGGGAGAGACTGTCATGGGTGGACAGACCCCAGGCTTTATCAGGGCTGCATCTGCTGACTTGGGACATCTTGACTCCACAGGAGCAGAGTCATATAAGGGGGGGGACATGGACATGCTTGAGCACCTCCCTGTGCTGGTGCCATGCTCAGAAGAAGGGCACAGAGACACCGGATAAAGCCAGGGTGACCCTGTGCCCCCTCCTGGGGAAGGGCAGGCAGGAATCTGATGAGCACACACAGGCATCACCCCGGGTGTGATGAGGACACAGAGGAGGAAGCTGTGGGAGGTGGGGGGGGGAGTGTCTTAGTGCTGGGGTCAGGGAGGAAATGACAGAGACATGAATGACAGCAGGACCGGCCAGGGGGTGTGAACACCCAGTTCCCACAACTGGAAAAATGTCACAGTGGCTGAGGAGGAGGGACCTTGGCAGGTGTGAGGGGGTGGGAGCCCCTTCCCGGGAGCCCAGCGGCTCATCAGGGGGCAGAGCCCAGCAGAGCTTTCCCTGGAATGGCAGTGACGGGGCTCTGCTCCCTGTCAGATCCTCTGTGGAAACCCTGCAGAGCCCCTCTACTAAAAGTTCATCACATGATTGCCCCAGGGGGTCAGGGAGCCAGGGAGACTCTGTCCCCTTATACTGGGCCTGCGGACCCCAGTGAACTCCTGCTGTTAGGGGGAAGGCATTGAGGCAGGAGCTCCTTTCACACCCCCGGAGTGCTCCCAGCCCAGCCCAGGAGGCACGAGTGTGACTGGCCCAGACATGCATTTCCTGAGCGCAAGGCCCCTCCTGGTGTGGGAGCCTCCCCAGCACCCACCTCTGCACTGGGGTCTCCCCTCCCCTGCACTGGGGTCTCCCCTCCCCTGAAGTTCTCAGTCCACAGACCCAGTGTCAGAGCCTGAAGCTCCACCAGCAAAGGGAGTGGGGGCAGCACTGGCAGGTGAGGGGTGAGCATGTTCCCCATGGAGACCCCAGACCCACCTGCAGTGAGTTGGTCACGGCTTTGGGCAGGGGCAGGACTCTGGGCTAAACCGCACCATGGTACTGGGAGTCCCCCTCCCTGCCCCATCCCAGAGCCCTCCGGGTCCCTGAGGAGACGTGGTGGTGGCAGCTCCCCAGGCTGCCCATAGTCACCTCAGGTGAGGCCCGAGTGCTGGTCACCACCCCCAACCCAATGGCCACATCCGGGACAGACTGAGGGAGGCGGGGGCTGCACGGAGGGAGGATGGTGGTGGGGAAGGTCCCCTGGGCAGGGAATCAGCAGGGCACAAGCAGGGGGCTGGGGGATGGAGGGCGCTGACATGGGGGGAGGGGAAGGTGACCTCACAGGGAGAGAAGGCGGTGATGTCACAAGAAGCAAGCTGAGTCCTGCCAGCTGATTGGTGGGTGGGTTTGGGGGCGGGGCCTGGATACACAGCAGTTGCCAGGGCCTGAGGCTGAGCAGAAAGGCTGAGTGAGCTGAGATGGCGCCGCTGCTGCTGCTCCTGCTCCTTCTGGCCGACCTGCTCAGGTCAGTTGAGGGGTCCTCCCTCACACACACACCCCATACCAGGAACCCTGCCCAAACAGGTAGGTCCCCCTTGACCACATCCCCCTTCACTCCCCATTGTGGGCCAGGGAACATGCCAACCTGCACTTGACACCATATGTACCCCCTCCTGCCTGGGGAAACCCTGTTCCAACCATCAACCTTTGAGCCCCACTGATCCACTGACAGCTGTGGACCCACAGTAGACCAACCACCTGCACCACCCCTGTCTCAGTCATCCAGCTTTGAGCCCACAGTGATCCACCAGCAGAAGCGGACACACAGTCACTGATCCTTGCACCACCAGCCACCTGCAGAACCCCTGTCCCAGCTGCACAACTTCAAGCCCCCACTGATCCACCAGCAGTGGTGGAACAGCACACACTGCCCCTTGGAAGACAGCAGGTGTACACAACTCCTGTCAGTACTGTCCACTTTCAAGATGACAATATACTGGCAGCCACAGACCTGCAAGCAGCAACAACTGAACTATCTACCACCTGCAGAACCCATGTCCCAATTGCCCAACTTCAACCCCCAGCTAATCAGCCAGAAGTCATGGACCCACACTCAATGCCTCTTGGATGACTTCCATTGTGCACAAGTCCTGCCAGAACTGTCCACCTTCAAGCCTCTGATGATCCACCTGCAGCCACAGACCCACAAACTGCAACCATTTTACCACCTCCCACATTCCAAACCCCTGTCCCAACCATCCACCTTCAAGCCCATGCTGATCTACCAGCAGTCATGGAACAACACATACTGATCCTTGGATGACTCCAGTTTGCAAAACTCCTGTCAGAATTGTCCACCTTCAAGCCACTGCTGACCCACCAGCAGCCATGGACCCACACTCAGTGACCCTTGGACCACTTCCTGCCTGTGGACCCTATGCACCAACTGTCCATTTTTGAGACCCCACTTATTCACAAGCAGCTGCACACCTGTACATAGTGAAACTTGGGCCACCTCCCACCTGCAGACCTCCTATCTCCACCATCCATCTTAGATCTCCCACTCATCCACCAGCAGTTGTGGACCCACACTTGATGCCCCTTGGATGACATCCCATGTTCAGAACACTTGTCCCAACTGTCCACCTTCAAGCCATGCTGATTAACTGACAGGCATGGACCTACATTCAGAGACCCTTGGACCATTTCCCACCTGCAGAACCCCTGCCCCAAGTCATTGATCCACCAGCAGCCATGGACCCACCCTCGATGGCCCCTGGACTATCTCCTGCCCATGGAACCCCTATCTCAACTGCCAATCTTCAAGCCCCCACTGATCCAACAGCAGTTATGGACCTACATTCCATGCCCCTTGGATGACCTCCCTCCAGCCCAACTCCTTTCACAACTGTCCACCTTTGAGCATGAATCCCATGGACTCTGAAAAAGGCTGCCAGGATCTAAATTCCAAGTCCCCCCCCCTTCTCAACTGTGTGCCCTTGGGCAAATGACTCACCCTCTCTCTATCTTCACTTGTGAAATGGGATAATCATAACAAAATAATAAAATTTCTTCTGGTGTGATGCTGATTGAAAGAATGTTTCTAAAGCTTTTAGTACCTGTGATCTAAGTGTTAATCCTGTTTCCAGAGTCAACTATCTCCTCCAGGGGAAGCCATGGCTCCTGGTGAAGAGCCCTGTTGGAGCTGGTTGTTTTCCTAGCAACTGGATTTTTCAGCCTTCATTTGAAGGGGCAAAAGAGGAGTGTGCTGGTTTGAATGTATTATGTCCCCCAAATGCCATTATCTTTCATGCAATCTTGTGGGGCAGACATTTTAGTGCTGATTAGATTGGAATTCTTTGAGTGTTTCCATGGACTGTGCCCCACACAACTGTAGGTGATAACTCTGATTAGATATTTCCATGGAGGCATGGCCCCACCAATTCAGGGTGGGCCTTGATCAGTGGAGCCATAAAAATGAGCTGATGGGCAGAGAGGGAACTCAGTGCAGCAGTGAGTGACATTTTGAAGAGGAGCTACAGACAAGAGGGACACTTGGAAGAAAGCACAGGAGCTGCAGATGAGAGACAGTTTGAAGATGGCCAATGAAAGCAGATTCTTGCTCAAAAGAAGCTAAGAGAGGACAAATGCCCCAAGAGCAACTAAGAGTGACATTTTTGAGGAACTGCAGCCTAGAGGAATGTCCTGGGAGAAAGCCATTTTGAAACCAGAACTTTGGAGCAGACACCAGCCACGTGCCTTCCCAGCTAACAGAGGTTTTCCAGATGCCATTGGCCTTTCTTCATTGAAGGCACCTGATTGCTGATGTATTACCTTGGACACTTTATGGCCTTAAGACTGTAACTGTGTAAACAAATAAACCCCCTTTTTATAAAAGCCAATCCATCTCTGGTGTTTAGCATTCTGGCAGCATTAGCAAACTAGAACAAGGAGTAAGGGGACAGGGTGGCCCACACACCCTGCATGGTGCCTTATAGCCACTGGCTGGATGGATGTGGCCCAGGACACAGGTGTGGCAGTGAGCTAGAACCAAAGGAGCCCCTGGACGCCTTTGAGGCAGAAATGGCAAATGCAGCTGGATTGAGCTCATGAGAGCTGCTCTGAGGAGAGATCTTTCTGGACTGGCTCATGGCCCTGACTGCCATGATGGCTGCCTCAGCCTTGGGGGCAGGGACCTATTGTAGTCCTCCTCCTGCTGGACATTGCTGTCTGCTGGTCCTCAGTGTCCCCTCCTTCCTTGACTCCTTCACTGCTCTAGTTATTTGCTGACTCCAGTGGTTTCCCCCTGACCACAACCCTGCCTACCTGGTCTTCCATTTCAGCTCTTCCACTCTGGGGTCTCCTTAGCAATTATTGAGATTTAAAGCTACATAAGGTTTAATGTGAGTACAGGAAAAATTAGAAAGAAGTCTTATGAACTAATTTTTAAGTAAGACAACATTTTGGTCTTCAAGCCACAGAACTGCAGGCTCTGATTGTGGAAAAGGCCTCAAGAGTCTGACCCTCCTGCCCTGATGGTGTCTCAGCACACACAGCCCCAGGCTGCTCGCCACCTCCTTGCAAGATGGCACATTTGGCAACCATCCAAGAGCAGACCCCTGCCTCCCACAACTTCCACACAGTCATGTTTGTTCTGCCCACTTCATTCTGGGTCTACTCAAAATGAAGCTATATGCATATATTTTTATTAGAGAACTTAATGCATTACAGATAAATCATGTAGAAAATACGAAGTTACCATATACTACTTGTGCCAGTTTGAATGTATTATGCCCCCCAAAGCGCCATTATCTTTGATGTAATCTTGTGGGGCAGATTGATTGGTCTTTTAGAATAGGGTGTGAACTTTTGATTGGATGTTTCCATGGAGATGTGACCTACCCAAATGTAGATGATAACTGATGAGATCGTTTCCATGGAGGTGTGGCCCCACCCATTCAGGGTGGGCCTTGATCAGTGGAGTCATATAAATGAGCTGATGAGCAGAGGGAACTCAGTGCATCTGTGAGTGAAATTTTGACCAGGAGCTACAGCCAAGAGGGACACTTTGAAGAAAGCACAGGAGCTGCAGATGAGACAGTTTGAAGATGGCTGTTGAAAGCAGATTCTTGCTCCAGAGAAGCTGAGAGAGGACAAATATCCCAAGTGCAACTAAGAGTGACGTTTTTGAGGAGCTGCTGCCTAGAGAGGAACATCCTGGGAGAAAGCCATTTTGAAACCAGAACTTCGGAGCAGACACCAGCCATGTGCCTTCCCAGCTAACAGAGGTTTTCCAGACACCATTGGCCATCCTCCAGGGAAGGTACCCAATTGCTGATGTGTTACCTTGGACACTTTATGGCCTTAAGACTGTAACTATGTAACCAAATAAACCCCCTTTTATAAAAGCCAATTCACCTCTGGTGTTTTGCATCAGCAAACTAGAACACTACCCCAGCATTGTTTTCCCTATTATCCACATTGTGCATTAGTGTGGTATGTTTGCTACAATTGATGAAACAGTATCATTTTAATTATACTATCAACCAGAGGCCATTGTTTACATTAGGGTTTATTGTTTGTGTTGTACAGCCCTATGGTTTTAAAAACATTTTTATTCAAATAACATATCATTTGGTCTTGTTTTAAAGTATGGTTCTTAACTTTGTATGCTGAATATTATGGATGAAGAATTGTGAAGGTTCTAGATAATACTCTCCTCCTACCAAAGGGATAACCAGGGCAAAAGAAGTCTGGGGTGGCCCTACCACCCACCCCAATTCCAATTTGGGAAGCTCTGATGTCCTCCCCCTACTGAATTTGAATTGTGGTGGGAGGGTGATTCCAGGGGTCACCTCACCTGGAAGCCCCCAAGGCCAGTCTCCCTCCCCTGCATCAGCCAGGAGCAGGCCTGTGGCTCTCTCACCTGCTTGGCTCTCAGGGACTGGAGCTCTATCTGGTGCCTCCAGGAGAGCAGGGTCACCTTGTGGATTCTCCCTCCAGGCAGCAATTCCAGACCATTCCCAAGGCTGGCTCAAGCCTCTGTCCACAATGTGCCCAGGGAACCACGCCTGGGGAGCCAGGCAGCTGGCCTGAGGGATGTGGCACTTTGGGGCCAGGAGGTGGGCGTGTGCGGGCCCCTGCCTGAGTGTGTTTCCAGGCCCCTGTGCCTGTTTCAGAACCCTGGGCTCTCCCTCCAAGTGCCGCTGGCCCTGAGCCCTCCACGCAGCAGCCAGCTCCTGGGCCCCGGTGCTCCCGCCTCTCTGGAACCCTGGGGCGAGGCAGGAGAAAGGGGCACCCCGACCACGCAGGGGGCCCGAGGCACACGCGCCCAGCTCTGGGCAGGCTCTGCAGGGAAGCCCCCGCGCGACTAGGTGGAGTCCGAACCGCAGGCTTCAGCTGGACCTGCTGGTGCATCAGGCGGGGACGCTGCAGGGCTCAGGTTCCCCTGTGTTCTAGTTTGCTAATGCTGCCAGAATGCAAAACAACAGAGATGGATTGGCTTTTATAAAGGGGGTTTATTTGGTTTCACAGTTACAGTCTTAAGGTCATAGAGTGTCCAAGATAAGGCATCAACAATCGGGTACCTTCACTGGAGGATGGCCAGTAGTGTCCGGAAAACCTCTATTAGCTGGGAAGGCACGTGGCTGGCGTCTGCTCCAAAGTTCTGGTTTCAAAATGGCTTTCTCCCAGGATGTTCCTCTCTAGGCTGCAGTTCCTCAAAAATGATACTCAGTTGCACTTGGGATATTTGTACTCTCTCAGCTTCTCTGGAGCAAAAGTCTGCTTTCAAGGGCCGTTTTCAAACTGTCTCTTATCTGCAGCTCCTGTGCTTTCTTCCAAGTGTCCCTCTTGGCTGTGGCTCTTCTTCAAAACATCACTCACAGCTGCACTGAGTTCCCTCTGCCCATCAGCTTATTTATATGGCTTCACTGATCAAGGCCCACCCTGAATGGGTGCGGCTACACCTCCATGGAAATATCTCATCAGAGTTATCGCGTATAGTTGGGTGGAGCGTATTTCCATGCAAATCTAATCAGCACCAAAAAGTCTGCCCCACAAGACTACATCAAAGAATATGGCTTTTTCTGGGGGACATAATACATTCAAACCAGCACACCCCGGGTCCCCTCTGAGGCTCAGACAAAGCGCAGGCGCCGCGGGGCCGGGCCGGAGCCGGGTCCGAGCTTTCAACGCCGGCCCTGGCAGCCCGGAGTGGCCGCGACGGCATCGCGCTTCCGGCCCGCCGCTTTCCCAGAGGTCCGGGACACCCGAGCGCGCGGGCATCTGCCAGGCCGGGGCAACGGGGCCCGCGGGCGACCGGCGCCGCGTTGCCACCCTACCCGTAGACGCCACCGCCGCCGCCGTCACCCGGCGGCCCCGGGAAGCTCGCGCCCGGCCTCGTCCTGGCCTCCTCGCTTACGCTGCTGCGCGGGCTCGGGTGCCCACGGCGAAGAGGGCCTGGGGGCGGCCACCCAGGTAGGCGGCCCGCCACCCGCGGGCGCGCCTTATCAGGGCGGCCCACGGCGGCCCCGGTTGGCGGCGATGGTGCGGCGCCCGGCTCCCCGCGCGTAGCCTCGAGCCTGGTTCTTGGAGGCGGTTCGGCGGCCCCTGATTCCCCGGCCGGAGCGAACGCGGGAGGCGGCGGCAGAGCCGGGGCGATCGAAGGGACCCCGCGGGGCCGAGCGGCTGCTCAGTCCGGTCGGGGCTTTCGGGGCCCGGCGGGTGCGCTGCTCCAGGGGCGGCGGGTCGATTCAGTGTGCCGCCCGGCCGCCCCCGCCTCTGCCCGCCATGCCTGAGCCCCGCAGCCTGCCACGGTGGCTAAGCGACCAGAGCCGCGGCCCCCGCGGCCGGAGAATTTTTTTAAATCCCGCCCCCATCCCCGCCCCTCCCCGGCTCCGCGCCCATCCCTCCCCGTGCCCTAAAAGGCACCGATCGCCTCCCGGGGTGGCCCCTGCAGTCTCTGCGGCCGTGGCGACCGCTTCCCTTGGCCAACCCCAGCCCGCGGTCCCCGCGCACTTCTGGGACTCGGCCGGCTCGGGATCCGGGTGCGGGGGCCCTGGCTCCTCCCGCGTCGAGCCGCGAGTCCCGGCCCAAGCCGAAGCCGCCATCCCCAAGCCCGTCCCCTGCACCAGCGCTCCACGCCGGCCAGGCCGGGCTTCGCGGGAGCCAGCGGGGAGGCCTGCGCGCCCGCACCCCGCTCCCCAAGTTGCGCTTCCCCGGGAGCAGGGCTCGGCCGCCGGGCCCGCGCAATGTTGAGCCCCTCCCTTCTCTGGGCCGGTCAAGCGCGGGGCTCTCGAGTCCCCGTGCTTGGGAGCCGGGCTGCGGGCGCGTAGGGTGTCGGAGTGACCCTTGCGGCTGGAGGGACTCTTCGGCCTAGAGACCCCCACACTGAGTTCGGGGCACAGGGCGCTCTCCCAAGAGGCTACAGGGACCCCGGGCACCCCGAGCGCACTCTCGGAAACTTCCCAGCCCCGGAGTCCCCACTCCACATCCCCAGCGCCTCCTTAGCCTGAAGGGCCGGCGCTGGAAGGCTGAGACAGGAGGCGCCCGCCGCCTGTGGTCGGCCAGTGCTCCCTGCTTGTCGCCAAATGTCGGAGGGTGCCCCGCACGCGCCAGCCACGCCAACGCTGGCAGGTTGGCAGTGACAGCCGAGCACCATGCCCACTGATTGCTTCTCCGGAGCAAACACTGGGCAAGGTGACTGCACAAATCTGCTTTCAACAGCCATCCCTCTCAGCTGCTCTGAGGTCCTTCTGTTTGTGAGCTGTTTTTATAGGACTCCAGTAATTAAATCAAGACCCACACTGAATGGGTGGGCCCACACCTTCATGGAAATAATCTAATTCAAAGGTATTACCCACAATTGTGTGGGTTGCATCTCCATGGAAACAACCTAATCCAAAGATTCTAACCTAATCAACACTAGTATGTCTGCTCTCACAAGACTGCATTAAGGAAAATGGTATTTTGGGGGCCATAATACATCCAAACCGGCACAGGCTCCAAGCTGTGCCCCAGCCTGCAGTCATCTTCACTGTGGGGATATGGGCTCCCAGCCAGGACCAACATGCACCCATCTGCCTGGCAGGAATGTGGGCGCCAAGCTGGGCCCAACATCTCCACCCATTTACACTGTGGGGATATGGTCTCTGCGCTGGGCGCTAGTCTCCACCTGTCTACTCCAAAGATATACTGGATCCAAGTTGGGCCCCAGCCTCCACCTGGATACATTGTGGGAATTTGGGCTATGAGCCAGTCCCAATCCTCCATCTGTATACACTGTGTGGATATGGGCCCCAAGCCAGACCCTAGCCTCCACCTGTCAACCCCAGTGGCATATGGGCTCCAAGCTGAGCTCCATGCCTCCACATGTCTACACTGTGGGGATATGGGATCCAAAGTGGGCCCTAACCTAAACACATTTACATTAAGGGAATATGGGCTCTGAGCCAGGTTCCAGCCTCCACCTGTCTATACCCAAGTTATACGGGCTCTGAGATGGGCTCCAGCCTCCACCCATCCACAATGCAGGAATAATGCCACCGAGCCTGTCCGCGGCCTCCACCTGTCTACACTGTGGAGATTTGGGCTCAAGCTGGCCCCAGCCTCCACCCATCTACCCCACATTTATATGGCTTCCAAGCTGGGTCCCACACTTCCACCCATCTATACTATGTGGATATGGGATTCAAGCCAGGCCCCAGCCTCCACCTGTCTACACCGTGTGGCTTTAGGCTCCAATCCCTGCCCCAGCCTCCACCCATCTACACTGTGGGGATTTGGGCTCGAGCCAGGCCCCAGTCTCCACCCATTTACCCCACATTTATATTGGTTCCAAGCTAGGCCCCATACTTCTACCCACCTATACTATGTGGATATGGGATCCGAGCCAGGCCCTAGCCTCCACGGACTACACTGTGGTAATATGGGCTCTGAGCAGGGTCCCAACCTCCACCTGTCTACCCTGGAGATATATGGGCTCCAAGCTGAACTCCAACCTCTACCTGTCTATACCACAGTTATTTGGTCTCTAGCCAATCCCCAATCTCCACCTCTCTAACTCAGTTATATGGACTCTGAGCCAGGCCACAGGCTTCCACCCATCCATATCGTAAGCGTATAGGCCCTGAGCCATGCTGCAGGCTCCACCTGTCTACCCTAAGGTGTTGTGGCTCTAAGCAGAATCCCAGGCTCCTCCTCTCTGTACCACAGGCGTATGGGCTCCGAGCCAGACCCCAGCCTCCACCCTTCTACACTGCGGGAATATGGGCACAAGCCTGTCTACAACAGGTTCCACCTGTCTACACCAAAGTTATTTTGGGCCCCAAGTCAGCTTCAGCCTCGACCTGTCTACACCACATGTATATGAGCTCCAATCTGGGCCCAGCCTACACCCATCTAAACTGTGGGAATATGGCTCCAAGCCAGGCCCCAGCCTCCACTTGTTTACACACGGGTATATGGATCCAAGCTGGGACCCAGCCTACATCCTTCTACACTATTGGGATAAGGGCTCTGAACCAGCCCACCCTCCACCTGTCTATACCACAGATAAATGGGCTCCAAGCTGGGACCCAGGACTCCTACCCATCTACATTGTGTGGATATCGGCACCGAGCTAGTCCCCAGCCTCCACCTCTCTAGCTCATAGGTATATAGGTTCAATGCTGAGCCACAGTATCCACTTGTCTACACCACAGGTATATGGGCTCCAAAATGGGCCCAAGCCTACACCCATCTAAACTATGTAGATATGGGCTCCGAGCCATACCCCAGCATCCAACAATCCACCAATCTACCTAACAGGTATATGGGATTTGGGCTGGGCCCCATGCATCCACGTGTGTATAGCTGAGTTATCTGGGGTGCAAGGCAGGCCAGAGCCTCCACCTCTCTACAGCACTATTATATGGACAATGAGCCAGTCCCTATGTCCCAACCCATCTACATTTTGGGGACAGGGGCTCCAAGCTGTGCTCCAGCCTCATCCATCTACAGTGTGGGGATATGCAAGCCAAGTTAGCCTCTAGCCTCAACCTGTCTACACCACAGGTAATGGACTCTGAGTCAGGCCCAAGCTGCCACCTATCAATTGTACAGGTATATGGGCTCCAAGCTGGGCCCAGCCTCCACCCATCTACACTGTGGGAATATGGGCTCGAAGCCATGCTCCAGCCTCAACTTGTCTACCCCACAGGTATATGGACTACAAGATAGACCCCAGTCTCCACCTGTCTACACCACAGGCATATTGGCTCCAAGCCAGGCCCCATGCTTCACCGGTCTGCCCTCTGGGGATATGAGTTCAGAACAGGTCTCTAACCTCCACCTGTCTGCCCCACAGGTATATGGGCTTCAAGGTGGGCACCAGCCTCCACCTATCTTCAGTGAAGAAATATGAGCTACAAGCCAGACTGCAGCCTCAACGTTTCTACCCCACAGGTATATGGGCTCTAAATTGGGCCCCAGTCTCCACCTGTCTACACTGTGGGGATATGGGCTCCCAGCTGGGACACCTATCTATACCCCAGGTATATGAGCTCCAATTGGAGCCGCACGCCTCCACATGTCTACACTGTGGGAATATGGGCTCTAGGCTGGGCCCCAGCCTCCACCTCTCTACCCCAGAGGTATATGGGTTCCACGATGGGTCCCAGGATCCTCCTGACAACAATTTAGGGATATGGGCTCTGAGCTGTGCCCCAGCCTACAGCCTTCTATCCCAAAGGTATATGGACTCCTGGCTGGGCCCCACACTTCAACCTGTCTAAACATAGTTATTTGGTCTCCGAGCTGGGCCCAGCCTCTACCTGTCTATACCATAGGTATATAGTCTCCAAGCCGGACACCAGGCTCTAGAATCTACATGGTGGGGATATGGGCTCTGAGTTGGTTCCCTGGCTCCAATTCTCTAACCCAAAATATATAGGCTCAGAGCCTGGACCCATCCTCCGCCTGTCTACATTGTGGGAATATGGGCTCTGAGTCGAACCAAAGCTTCCATGCATCTGCATTACAGGAATATGAGCTCCAAGCTTAGCCCCACCCTCCACATGTCTACACCACAGTTTTATACGCTCTAAGCTGCCACCAGCCTACATCCATCCACATATTGGGTATGGGCTCTGAGCCAGGCCCCAGCCTCTACCTTTCTACTCCAAAGGTATATGGGCACAAACCTGGGTCCCACACCTCCACCCGTCTACACTGAAGGGATATGGGCTCCAAGCTGGATCCAGCTCCACCCGTCTACATGTTGGGGTTATGGGCACCAAGGCGGGCCCCAGTCTCTACCTGTCTACCCCAAAAGTATGTGAGCTCTGAGCCAGGCCCCGCCCCCAACCTGTCTAAACCACATGTATATGTGTTCTAAACTGGGACCCATGCCTCCACCCATCTACCCTGTGGTGATATGGGCTCTAAGCCGGGTCCTAGAATATACCTATCTATCCAACAAGTATATGGGCTCCAACCATGCCCCAGCCTCCTCCTGTCTACACCACAAATATATGAGCTCCAAGATGGACCCCAGCCTCCACCCATCCACACTGTGAGGATATGGGATCCAAGACAGGCCCCAACCCCCACCTGTCTACCCCAGATCTATATGGGCTGAAGCTAGGCCTCATCCTCTGCCTGTCTACACTAGAGGTAAATGGCCTACAAGCTGGGCCCAAGCCTTCATCTGTCTACACCAGAGATATATGGGCTCTAAGCTGAGGCCCAGCCTCCACCCTTATATATTTTGGTAGTTTGGGCTCTGAGCTGGGTCCCAGCCTCCACCTGCTTGCACTGCAGGTTTATGGGCTCCATGCTGGGCCCCATGCCTACACCTGTCAAAACCACAGTAGTCTGGAAGTTGAGCCAGGCCCCAGGCTCCACTTGTCAAACCATAATGTTCCAGTTTGCTAATGCTGCTGTTTTACAAAACACCAGAAATGGATTGGCTTTTATAAAGGGGGTTTATTTGGTTATAAAGTTACAGTCTTAATGCCATAAAGTGTCCAAGATAAGGAACCAACAATAGGGTACCTTCACTGAAGGATGGCCATTGGCATCCGGAAAACCTCTGCTAGCTCGGAAGGCATGTAGCTGGCATCCGCTTGCTCCCAGGTTGCGTTTCAAAATGGCTTTCTCCAAAATGTTGCTCTTGGGGCATTTTGTCCTCTCTGAGCTGCAGCTCCTCTTCAAATGTCACTCTCAGTTGCTCTGAGGTCCTTCTGTCTGTGAATTCCTTTATATGACTCCAGTGATCCAATTAATACCCAACCTGAATGAGCGTGGTAACACCTCCATGGAAATTATCCAATCAGACGTTTCACTCACAGTTGGGTGGGTCACATCTCCATGGAAACACTCAATCAAGAAATTCCAATCTAATCAACACTAATATGTCTGCCCCCACAAGATTGCATTGAAGAATATACAAACCGGCACACATAAGTATATGGGCCCCAAGCTGGACCACAGCTTCCACTTGTCTACACCACAGGTATAGGGGCCCAAACTGGTCCCAATCCTCCACTCATCTACACAGTGGGTTATGGCCTCCAAGCTGGACTATTGCCTCCTCGTGTTTACCTAACAGATATATGGGCTCCAAGCTGGGCCCCATGCCTCCACCTGTCTATCCCACAGTTATATGGGTTTAAAGCTGGGCCACAGCATTCATCTGTCCACACAAAAGTTATATGGGTCCAAGCCGGGACCCAGCCTACACACTTCTACACTGTGGGGATATGGGCTCCTTGCGCGGCCACATCATCCATCCATTGACCCCACAGATTTATGGGCTCCAAGTTGAGCCCCACCTACCACCTGTTGCCATCTACACTTTGGGGATATGGGCTCTGGCTAGGCCCCCGGCTCCACCTATCTACTCCAGAGTTACATGGTCTCCTATCTGGACCCCAGCCTACACCTGTCTACACTGTCCAGATATGGGCTCCAAATTGTGCCCCAGCCTCTATCTGTCTATATTTTGGGAATATGGGCTCTTAGCTGGACCCCTGCCTCCACCTGTCTACCACACAGTAATATGGGATCTGAGCAGATCCCCATCCTCCACCCATAAACACTGTGGGGATATGGGCCCCAGGCCTGTCCCCAGGCTACACCTGTCTACCCCACTGGTATATGGACTCCAAGCTGGGCCCCAGCCTTCTCCCTTCTTCTGTGTGGGCATTTGGGCTCCAAGCCATGCCCCATCCTCCACCCATCTACCTATACCACAGGTATATGGGCTCCAAATTTGTCCCCAGGCCTCCACCTGTCTATGCCACAATTTTGGGCTCTGAGCCAGGCCTCAGCCTCCACCTGTCTACACTGTGGGGATATGGGCTCCAAGCTGGGCCCCAGCCTACACCCATCTACACTGTTGGTCTATGGGTTCCTTGCTGGGCCCCAAGCCTCCCTGCATCTACCCACAGGTATATGGGCTCCAAACTGGGCTGCAGGCATACACTTGTCAATACTACAGTTGTTTGAACTCTGAGCCTGGGCCCTAGCTCCACCTGCCAACACCATAGTTATATGGGCTCCAAGCTAGGCCCCAAGCCTTCACCTGTCTAAACTGTGGGGATATGTTCCCTGAGCTGGGCCCCACTCTCCACCTCTCTACCCCAGATGTATATGGACTCCAAGCTGGGACCCAGCCATGAACAATCAACACTACAGGTATATGGGCTCAGAGACATGCCCCAGCCTGCACCCATCTATGCTGTAGGAATGTGGGTTTTGAGATGTGCCTCAGCCTCCTGCCAACTACGCTACAGATAAATGGGTTCCAGGCGGGGTCCCCTGCCTCCACCTGTCTACACCACATTTATTTGGGCTCAGAGCCATGGTCTAGCCTCGATCTGACTACACCACAGGTATATGTGCCCGGAGCCAGTTCCCAGCCTCCACCTGACAATCCTACTGGTATCTGGGTTCCAAGCTGGGCCCCAGCCTCCACAGTTCTGCATGTGGGAATATTGTCTCCAAGCAAGGCCCCAGCATCCACATGTCTACCCACATATATATGGGCTCCAAGTTGGACCGTGGTCTCCTCCCATCTATATAGTGGGAATATGGGGTCCAAGCTGGGTCCCAGCCTCCACCTGTCTGCACTGTGAGGATGTGAGTTCCAAGCTGGGCCCCAGCCTCTACCTTTCTACACTGTGGGAATGTGGGATCCGAGCCTTGCCCCAGCCTCTTCTTGGCTACACTGTGGAGTTATTGGCTCAAGCAAGGACCTAGCCTCCACTTGTCTACCCCACATGTATATGGGTTCCAAGCTGGGTCCCTCACCTCCACCTGTCTACACTGTATGAAAATGGGTTCTGAACCCAGCCTAGCCTATACCTGTCTACACTGTGGGAATGTGGGTTCTGAACTGGGCCCCAGGTTCCAGCTATTTACGACACAGATACATGGTCTCCAAGCTGGGCTGCATGCATCCACCTATCTACACCTCAGTTATTTGGGCTCCGTTCCAGGCTCCAGACCTGACCTGTCTATACCATAGTTATCTGGGTTCCAAGGTGGGCCCCAGTCCCCAGTGTCTACATTATTGGCATATGGGCTAGGAACTGGGCCCCAGCCTCCACCCATCTACACTCTGGGGATATGGTATCCTAGCTGAACTCCAGCATCCACCCATCTACCTTCTTGGTATGTGGGTTCTGAGCAGGGCCCTGTCCTCCACTCATCACAGAGGTATATGGGTTCCAGGCTGTGCTGCAGTATCCACCCGTCTACACCACAGGTATATAGGATCCGAAGAAAGCCCTACCCTCCTCATGTCTACAAAACAGGTATACGGGATTCAAAATGGGCCCCAGCCTCCACCCATCTACACCTTGGGTATATGGGCTCCAAGCCAGACCCTACTCTCCACCTGTCTACTCCACAGGTATATGGGCTCTAAGTTGGGCCCATCTATACTATGGGAATATGGGCTCTGAGTTGGGCCCACCCTTAAACCATCTACCACAAAGGTAGATGAGCTGCAAGCTGGACCCCAGCTTCCATTTGTCTACCCCACAGGTATATGGGCTGCAAGCATGGCACCAGCCTCCACCTGTCTAAACCACTGGCATATGAACTTTAAACTGGGCCCCAGCATAAAACCATCTACCATGAGGGAATATGGGCTCCAAACGAGGCCCACCCTCCACCTGTCTAAACCACAGTTATATTGACTTCAAGCTGGGCCCTAGGGCTGCCACCCATCTAAATTGACGGAATATAGTATCAGAACCAGGCGCAGTCTCCACCCATAAACACTGTGGGGATGTGGGCTCCAACCAGGGCCCCAGAGTCTACCTATCTACACCAAATATATATGGGTTCTGAGGTGGTCCCAGAACACATATATGTCTATACCATGGTCATTTCAGCTTTGAGCCAGGCCCTAGCTTCCTCCTGTTTACACCACAGGTATGTGGGCTCCAAATAGGCCCCACATCACCACCCATCTAACTTGTGGGGATATGAGCTGAAGCTTGGCCTCACACATCCACCTGTCTACACTATAGGGATATGGGCTCCAACCTGGGCCCAATGCCTCCACCCATCTACACTGTGTGGATAGGGAATCTAACCCATGCCCAGCCTATACCCATCTGCACTGTGGGAATATGAGCTCTGAGCTGGACCCCAGCCTCCAGCCATCTACCACACAGATATATGGGCTCCATGCTGGGCTATATGCATCCACCTGTCTATACCACAGTTATTTGAGCTCCAAACCAGACTCTAGGCTCAAGCTGTCCACACCAAGGTTATATGGGCTCCAAGCCAGTCCCCAGCCTCCACTGGTCAACCCTACAGGTATATGGGTTCCAAGGTGGGCCCCAGCCCCCAATGTCTATATTGATGGGATATGGGCTCCAAGCCAGGCCAGAGCATCCACCTGTTTTGATTGCAGGAAAATGGGCCCCTAGCAGGTTTCCAGTATCCATCTGTCTATACCACAGTTATGTGGGCACCAAGCTGGACACTAACTTCATCCTGTCTTCATTGGGGAAATACGGGGTCTGAGACAGGCCACAGCATCCACCTATCTACCCCACAGGTATATGGGCTCCAAGCTGTGCTCAAGCCTCCTCCTTTCTACCCCACAGGTGTATAGCATTCAAGCTGGACCCTTGCTTCCACCTGTCTACACCAAAGGTATATGTGCTCTGAGCTGGGCCCCTGGCTCCACCTGTCTGCCCCAGAGGGATATGGGCTCCAAGCTGAGCCACAGGCATATGGGCTCAGAGCTAGGCCTAGTTTCCACACGTCTAAACTGTGGGATAATGGCTCAAAGCTGGGCCCAAGTTTCCACATATCTACACCATGGGTATATGGGCTCTGAGCCAGGATATAACCTCCACCTGTCTTCACCCCAGTTATATGAGCATCAAGTGGTGCTCCACACCTCTACATGTCTACACTGTGGGAACATGGGCTCTAGGCTGGGCCTCAGCCTCCACCTGTCTACCCCAGTGGTATATGGGCTCCAATCTGGGCCCCACACCTCCATGTGACTACACTTTGGGAATATTGGTTCTGATCTGGACCCAGCATCTACACATCTATCACAGAGGTATACTGGCTTCAAGTTGGGCCACAGCCTCCACCCGTCTCTATTGTGGGTATATGGGCTTGAGCCTGGCCCCAGCCTCCACCTGTATATTCTGCATGTATATGGGTTCCAAGCTGGGCCCCACACCTCCACTCATCTACACTGTGAGGATATGGGCTTTGAGCTGGGCCCCAGCCTGCACCTGTCTACACTGTGGGGATATGGGCTCCAAGCTGGGCCCCAGCCTCCACCTATCAACACTACAGTTATATGCATGCAAGTCAGGTCTTAGACTGGGCCTGATGACATTGCAGAAATATAGGCTCCAAGCTGGATCCCAGCCTCTACCTGTGTACTTGACAGGTATATTGGAAGCAAGCTCTGCCAAACCTCCACCTCTCTACCCCACAGGTATATGGGCTCTTAACCGGGCTTTAGCATCCACCTGTCTACCACACAGGTGTATGGGCTCCAAGCCGGGCCCCAGCCTCCACCCATCTACATTGTGGAGACTAGAACTGTGAAGCAGGGCCCCAGCCTCCACCTGTCTGGCCCACAGTTAAATGGGCTCCACCCCGGACCACAGCCTCCACCTGTCTATACCACAGGTATATTGAATCCAAGTGTGATCCCACACCACTACCCATCTACAATTTAGGGATGTGGACTCCGAGCCAGGCCCTGGCCTCCACCTGTCTACACTGTGGGGGTATGGTGTCAAGCCAGGCCCCAGCCTCCAACTGTCATTCCCATATGTATATGGGCTCCAAGCTGGCCCCCACATCTCCACCCTTCTATACAGTCTGGATATGGGCTCTGAGCTTGTCCCCAGTTTGCACCTGTCTACACTGTAGAAATATGGGCTCTGAGCTGGCCCTGGTCTCTAGCCATCTGCTCCATAGGTTTATGGGTTCCAAGCTTAGCCCCACCCTCCGCATGTCTACAGCACAGTTTTATGGGCTCTAAGCACCAGCCTCCATCCATCTACATATTGGGATATGGGCTCTGAGCCAGGCCCCAGCCTCCACTGGTCTACACTGTGGGGACATGGGCTCCCTCAGGGGCCCAAACCTCCACTTATCTACTCAACATGTATATGGGTTTCAAGCTGTGCCACAGCCTCCACCTGTCTATCCCACAGGTATATGAGTTCCTAATCAGGCCCCAGCCTCCACCAGTCTACACCAGATGTGCACAGGCTCCAAGCTGGGCCCCAGCCTCCACCAGTCTACATTGGAGGAATGTGGGCTCCAAGGTGGGCACAAGCCTCAACCTATTGTCCCTTCAGGTAAATGGGCACCAAGATGGGCCTTGGCCTCCACCTGTCTGCACAACAGGTATATGGGCTCCAAGCTGGGCTCCTGCCTCTACCCATCTACAGTGTGTGGATATGTGCTCTGAGCTGGGACCCAGCCTCCACCTGTCTACACCAAATTTATATGGGCTCCAAGCTGTGCCCCATGCCACAACCTGTGGGATATGGGCTCTGAGACAGGCATCAGCCTCAACTTGTCTACACCACAGGTGTATAGCTTCAAGCTGGGCCCTATGCCTCCAACCAACTACACTGTGGGGATATGGGCTCCGGGACAGGCCACAATCTCCACCTGTCTACACCACAGTTATATGGGCTCTGAGCCAGGCCCCAGCCTCCACTTGTCAACCCTACAGGTATTTGGGTTCCAAGCTGGGCCCCAGCCTAAACCCATCTAAACTGAAGGAATTTGGACTCTGAGCTGAGTCCAAGCCTCTACCCTTTCACAATGTGGAAATATGTGCACTGAGCCTGGCCCCAGCATCCACCTGTCTACACTTTGGGGATATGGGCTCTGAGCTAGACCCCAGACTCCACCCTAGCTGGGCCCCAACCTGCAACAGTCTACACTGTGGGTATGTGGGCTCTGAGTCATGCCCCAGCCTCTACCCATCTACACTGTGAGGATTTGGGCTCAAGCTGGGTCCCAGCCTCCACCCATTTACCCCACATGTATATGACGTCCAAGCTGGGCCCCACACCTCCACCTGTCTACACTGTGTAGATATGGGCTCTGAATGGAGGCCCAGCCTCCACTGATTTATGCCACAATTATACGGGCTCCAAGTTGGGCCCTAGACTCCAAGTGTCTACACTGTGTGGATATGGGCACCAAGCTGGGCCCTGGCCTCCAGCCATCTACCCCACAGCTACACAGCCTCCAAGCTGGGCCCCACATCTCCACCTGTCTACACTACAGTTATTTGGGCTCCAAGTCAGGCTGTAGCTTTGACCTGTCTACACCACAGTTATATGGGTTCCAAGCTGGGCCCTAGCCTTCACCTGACAATCCCACAGATATATGGTCTCCAATCTGGGCCCAGCCTCCACCCGTGTAAACTGTGTGGATATGGGCTCCTAGCCAGGCCCCGGTTTCTACCCACCTACCCCACAGTTGTATGTGCTACAAGTTGGGCCCCACACCTCCACCTGTCTTCACCACAGCTATATGGGCTCCAAAGACCCCGGCCTCCACCCATGTACCCACAGGTATATGGGCTCCAAGCAGGGCCCCACGCCTCCAAATGTCTATATTGTGTGGATATGGGCTCCAAGCCAAGCCCAAACATCCAACTGGCTACCCCACAGACATTTGGGTTCAAAGCTGGGCCACAGTATCCACCTGTCTACACCATAGTTGTATGGACAACAAGCCAGGCCTACACCCCCACCTGTTTACACTGGGGGGATATGGGCTCCAAGCCGGGCCCCAGATTCCACCCGTCTACATTGTGGGAATATGGGCTCCAAGATAGGCCCCAGCCTCCACCTGTTGACCTCACAGATATATGGGCTCTGAGATGGGCTCTAGCCTCCACCTGTCTAACTTGTGGGTATATGGGTTCTGAGCCATGTCCCAGCCTCCACCTGTCTGCCACAGAGGTATACAGGCTCCAATCTGGGCTCCAGCCTCCACCTGTCTACACTGTGAGGATATGAGTTTCAAGCCAGGTCCTATCCTCCACCTGTCTACTGCAAAGATATATGGGGTCCAAGCTTGGTCTCAGCCTCCACATGTCTACTCTGTTTGGTTATGGGCTCCAAGCTAGGCCCCAGCCCACACCCATCTACACTGTGGGAATATGGGCTCTGAGGTGGGCCCTGGCCCCCAGCCATCTACCCCACAGGTGTATGGACTCCAACCTGGGCCTCACATCTCCACCTGTCTATACCACAGTTATCTGGGCTCTAAGCCAGGCTCTAGCCTTGAACTATCTACCCCATAGGTATATGGGCTCGTAGCCAGGTCACAGACCACAGCTGTCTACACTGTGGTGATATGGGCTCCCAGCGAGATCCCAGCCTCCACCCACCTACCCCACAGGTATATGTGCTCCAAGCTGGATCCCACAGCTCCACAAGTCCACACCACAGGAATATGGGTTCCAAGCTGAACTCTAGGCTACACCTGTCTGCCCTGTGGGGATATGGCTCCCAGCCACATCCCAGGCTTTACCTGTCTACCCAACAGGTGTATGGGCTACAAGCAGGAACCCAGACTCCACCTCTCTTTTCCATGGATATGTTGGCTCCAAGTTTGGCCCCAGCCTCCACCTGTCTTTCCCACAGGTATATGGTTCTGAGCCGGGCCCCAGCTTCCACCTGTCTACCCAGTTATTGGGGCTCCTCACTTTGGCCCACACCTCCACCCATCTATACTGTGGGAATATTGGCTCAGAGCCTCCACCCGTCTATCCCATAGCAATATGGGCTCCAACCTGGTCCCCACACCTCCACCCATCTACATTGGGGAGATCTGAGCTCTGAGCTGATCTCCAGGCTCTGCTCATGTACCCCACAGGTATATGGGCTCCTAGCTGGGTCTCATTCTACACCCTCACCCACCCTGTCATCCTGAAGCCCCAGCCCTCCTGTCCTCTGTGGTCTGTGCAGCCTCACCTGCCTGTGAGGGCAGAGGGTGCACCCTCCTTAGCTGCCCAGGTAGCCACGGTCCCCTCGGACTCACCTGCCGTCCCAGCATGCTCCACCATCATCACCTTGTGGAGAAGGCCAGGCCTGGGGCCCACATTCCCACATGCTGTTCATGGGAGAATCGCTGAGGACTGTTGGGATGACAAAAGCCAGGTTCTCTTCTGTGTGTCCCTTATACCCCTGCTTCCAGCCAAATCCACCTGTGTGGAGGGAAAACAAAGTCACACCTTTCCCCCGCTTTCTGGATTGGTGCATTCCAGCACTCGGGATTTGGCGGGAAGTGGCCTGGAAGCTGGTGCACAGGCACAGAAGAGAGGGAGGGGTGGTGGTCCCCTGATACCATGTGCACATGAGGAGGGTCCTTTTCCACACAGACCCCTGTGCACAGGTGCAAGGTGGCCTGCTCTCTGCACCTCTGCCGTGCCAAGCCCCACCTATTTTCAGCCTTGGGGCCTGGGCTCCCAGGAACCCTGGGCTGGCCCTGGCCTGTGTCTCCTCCCTGATTCCCACAGGCTGGGCCACTCGGAATCCCTCCTCCCACCCCTCAGGCATCTCTGTCCCCCCAGAGCTCAGCACCCTCCCCCTCATCACCCCCACACAGCAGGGTCTGCTCCCCATCCAGTTCAGCCCCACAGGACCTCCAGCCTGACTCTTCAGGTGGGGTGGGGTGTCTTTGGCCAGCAGACAGGATGGCTGCACTGCCTCTGAATGTCCCCTGGACTCCTGCTCTGGAATGCACAGGCTTGAGGACTGAATGTCACCTCCCCCATCAGACATTCCAAGATTGGGCAGCACAAGAAGGTCCTCAAGCTAGAAAGCACCTGCAGAGGACTCCACAGAGCCTAATGCATTGCCTGTGAGACTGGGCTGGGTGAGCAGGTGGCTGTGTCAGCCATGAGTCCAGGGCCTTGCATGCACACCCCGCAGCTGGTGCCCACAGCATGGGCTGCTTCCCAGCATCAACACCTGCACAGTTGAAAGTAGAGGGCTGTGGAAGTCACCTGCCTGAGGGAGGACAGTGAGAAGATGGATGGGGAGAAACTGTTCTGGGTGGTTTGACCCCAGGCTTTATTGAGGCTGCATCTGCTGACTTGGGATGTCTTGACCCCACAGGGGCAGAGTCATATAAGATGGGGGGGCAGGGATGTGCTTGAGCACCTCTCTGTACTGGTGCCATGCTCAGAAGCAGGGCACAGAGACACCGGATAAAGCCAGGGTGACCCTGTGCCCCCTCCTGGGGAAGGGCAGGCAGGAATCTGATGAGCACACACAGGCATCACCCCGGGTGTGATGAGGACACAGAGGAGGAAACTGTGCGAGGTGGGGGGGGGGGTGTCCTAGTGCTGGGGCCAGGGAGAAAATGACAGACATGAATGACAGCAGGACTGGCCAGGGGGTGTGAATAGCCAGTTCCCACAACTGGAAAAATGTCACAGTGGCTGAGGAGGGACCTTGGCAGGTGTGAGGGGGTGAGGAGCCCCTTCCCGGGAGCCCAGCGGCTCATCAGGGGGCAGAACCCAGCAGAGCTTTCCCTGGAAAGGCAGTGATGGGGCTGCTGCTCCCTGTCAGATCCTCTGTGGAAACCCTGCAGAGCCCCTCTGCTAAAAGTTCATCACATGATCACCCCAGGGGGTCAGGGAGCCAGGGAGACATTGTCCCATTAGACTGAGCCTGCGGACCCCAGTGAACGCCTGCTGTTAGGGGGAAGGCATTGAGGCAGGAGCTGCTTTCACACCCCCAGAGTGCTCCCAGCTCAGCCCAGAAGCACCAGTATGACTGGCCCAGACATGCATTTCCTGAGTGCGAGGCTCCTCCTGGTGTGGGAGCCTCCCCAGCACCCACCTCTGCACTGGGGTCTCCCCTTCCCTGAAGTTCTCAGTCCACAGACCCAGTGTCAGAGCCTGAAGCTCCACCAGCAAAGGGAGTGGGGGCAGCACTGGCAGGTGAGGGGTGAGCATGTTCCCCATGGAGACCCCAGACCCACCTGCAGTGAGTTGGTCATGGCTTTGGGCAGGGGCAGGACTCTGGGCTAAACCACACCATGGTACTGGGAGTCCCCCTCCCTGCCCCATCCCAGAGCCCTCCAGGTCCCTGAGGAAACGTGGTGGTGGCAGCTACCCAGGCTGCCCGCAGTCACCTCAGGTGAGGCCCGAGTGCTGGTCACCACCCCCAACCCAGTGGCCACATCCAGGACAGACTGAGGGAGGCGGGGGCTGCACGGAGGGAGGATGGTGGTGGGGAAGGTCCCCTGGGCAGGGCATCAGCAGGGCACAAGCAGGGGGCTGGGGGATGGAGGGCGCTGACGTCATGGGGGAGGGGAAGGTGACCTCACGGGGAGAGTAGGCGGTGATGTCACAAGAAGCAAGCTGAGTTCTGCCAGCTGATTGGTGGGTGGGTTTGGGGGCGGGGCCTGGATACAGGGCAGTTGCCAGGGCCTGAGGCTGAGAAGAAAGGCTGAGTGAGCCAAGATGGCGCCACTGCTGCTGCTCCTGCTCCTTCTGGATGACATGCTCAGGTCAGTTGAAGGGTCCTCCCTCACACACACACACCCTGTACCAAGAACCCCACCCAAAGAGGGGCATCCCCCCTGGATGGCATCCCCATTTGCTCCCTGTTGTAGGCCATGGAATATGCCAACCTGCACTTGACACCCCATGTACCCCCTCCTGACTGGGGAAACCCTGTTCCAACCGTCCACCTTTGAGTCCCCACTGATCCACCAACAGCTGCGGACCCACAATCAATGTCCCTTGGTGGACCAACCAACTGCACAACCCCTGTCCCAACTGTCCACCTTCAAGTCCACAATGATCTACCAGCAGAAGCAAACCTTCACTCAGCAATCCTTGGACCATTACCCACTGGCAGAAACCCCATCCCAACTATCCAACTTCAAGCCCCCACTGATCAACCAGAAGTCATGGACTCACACTCAGTACCTCTTGAATGACTTCCGCTGTGCACAAGTCCTGTCAGAACTGTCCATCTTTGAGGCCCTGCCAATCCACCAGCAGTCATGTACCTGCATTTGGCCAACCTTGGACAACCTCATGCCTGAGAAATGCTTGTCCCAACTGTCCACCTTCAAGTCCCTGCTGATCAACGAGAAGTCATGAACCCACACTCAATGCCCCTTGGATGACTTCCACTGTACACAAGTCCTGTCAGAACTGTCCACCTTCAAGCCTCCACCAATCCACTGGCAACCATGGACCTGCACATGGCAATGCTTGGACCCCCTCTCCCTCCTGCAGAACCCCTGTCCCAAACTTCCAACACCAAGCCCCTGCTTATCAACCAGAAGTCATGGGCCCAAACTCAATGCCCCTTGGATGACCTTCTGTGTGCACAACTTTGGTTAGAACTGTCCACTCTCAAAGTCCCACAGATCCACTGGCAGCCACAGACCCACCATCAGTGACCGTTAGACCACTTCCTGCCTGTGGAACCCATGTCCCAACTGCACAACTTCAAGCCCCCACTGATCAACCAGAAGTCATGGACACACACTCAATGCCCCTTGGATGACTTCTGGTGTGCACAAGTTCTGTCAGATCTGTTCATCTTCCAGCTCCCACTGATCCACCGGCAAATGCGGATCTGCCAATGGTGATGCTTGGCCTGCTTCCCACCTATGGAATCCCTGTCCCAGCCATCCAACACCAAGTCCCCAGTGATAAACCAGAAGAAATGGATCCACATTCAGTGTCCCTTGGATGACTTCCAGTGTGCACAAGTCCCTTCAGGGCTGTCCAACTTTGAGCCACCTATGAGCCACCAGCGTTTGTGGACCTGCATTTAATGCCTCTAGGATGATCTCTCTCCAGACCAACTCCTTTCACAACTGTCCACCTTTGAGCCTACCCTGATCCACTGGCAGCCACAGACTTGCACTTGGCACCCCTCAGTCCCCATCATGACTGAGGACCCCTTGTCCAAACTGTCCATCTTCAAGCCCCTGCTGATCAACTGGCAGCTGCCAACCTGCATTTCAAACCCAATGGACCATCTCCTCCCTCTAGACCCCTTAACCCAGGTTTCTATCCTCCAGTCCCTGCTAATCCACCATAAGGCACAGACTTGCTCTCTTTGCCCCTTGTACCCCCTCCTGTGGGCAGAACCCCTGTCCCAATCCTCTATCATCAAGCCCCAACAGATCCACCAGCAGTCATGGATCCACACTTGATGCCCCTTGGACCCCATCCTTTCTGCAGAACCCCTGTCCCAAGAGTCCATCTTTGAACCCTCAGACATCCACTTGCAGCTGCAGACCTGCCATCAGTGCCCCATGGACCTCCACACACCTGCAGAACCCTCATCACAGTCCTCCATCTTCCTGCCACTGCTGATCCATTGAAAAATTGATACCCAGAGTGCCGGGGACAGCTGCCTGCTGAGGAACCCTGGACAAGCTGGACTAAGCAATATTGATGGTTTAGGGCCCAGTTTTGAGGCCAAACAGTACCCAGAACTGTTCAGAGCACAGTTCTCCCTCTGAATCACTCTGCTCAGGGATGGGATTCCCATGGCCAGAGGACCTTGATCTGGGGACTGACTTCAACCCACTCTCCTTGTGCTGTATCTTCTGGGGAGCCCTTCTCTTTGTTGGAGTTCTCTTGTTTAAAGCATGTAAAGGATGGTGAGGTTGTGAAAAGCAGATGGACATGGAATTACAAGAGCTCTGCAAAACCAGAAAACTTGTAGTTGGGTTATTTTTAGACTGTGAGGAAGCACTTGAACACGTAAAGATGAATTCCAGAGTGACCGTGAGTGTTACTGGCAATCTGTTGAAGGAAGTCTCTGAGCTAAAAGATGCACTCAGAGAGCATGAGCAGGAAGACTTAAGGTTGCTGCAAATTTGCCTTCTCAGCTTGGTGACCCAGGAAGGACAGGATTAAAGGTCATGCCAGAGAATCCATTCTCCCTGTGTAGGAGCTGTGAACAAGTAACTGAGGATACCCAGGCCCTTGGGATAATCATGCTGGACCAGGTGAAGCTCAGCCAAGGACTTGCTTACTCAGCATGATCATCCTCAGGGCCTGGGATTCCTCAGGAACATGTTCCCGACTCCCCTTATCATCTGCTAATGTGCTGAGGGAGAGCTGGATCTCCAGGATGTTCTTTAAATCCTGTCCCACCTGGGTCACCAAGCTGAAAAGGCAAATTTGCAGCCACCATTTGTTTTCTTACTCACACAATCTGAGTGCATCTTTTAGCTCAGAGACTTCCTTCAACAGATTGTCAGTAACATTCATGGTTGCTTTAGAATTCAACTTTATGTGTTCAAGTGCTTTCTCACACTCTAAAATTGATTTACCTACAAGCTTGCTGGTTTTGGAGAACTCTTGTGACTGCAGTTCCATCTGCTTCTCATGATCTCACCATCCTTTACACTCTCAAAAGGAGAGAACTCCAAGGAAGAAAAGAGCTCCCCAGAGGATGCAGTGCAAGGACAGTGGGTTGAAGTCAGTGCCCAGACCAAGGTCTTCTGGCCATGGGAATGCCATCCCCTGGGCACAGTGAGTCACAGGGTGGACTGTCCTCTGAACAGTTCTAGGTACTGCTTGGGCCTCAAAACTGAGCCACAGAGCATCAAAATTTCCTAGCCCACCTTGTCCAATGTCAGCCCCCTCAACCTTCATGGCCAAGCCTGAGTCTGGCCCTTCCATTGGATGTTCCATTCCAGCCTGAGCTAGTGGTTCGGATTTAACCTTCCTGGGTAGAATGGAGAGAAGACCCATGGGGGAGGATTAAGTTGGATTGGAACCATCTCTGTGTTGTGACCACCATGAGAAGAAGTGTGAAGCCTGTGGTCTCTGACCAAGGCAACCAGGATCTAAATCCCAGGTCTTCCCCTTCTCAACTGTGTGGCCTTGGGCAACTGACTTTCCCTCTCCCTTTCTTCACTTGTGCAATGGGATAATAATAATAAAACAATGAAATTTCTTCCAATGTGATGCTGATTGAATGAATGTTTACAAAGTTTTTCATACCTGGCCAGACACAGTGAAAGTGTGATCTATGTGTTAAGTCTGTTTCCAGAGCCAACTATCTCCTCCAAGAGGAAGCCTTGGCTCCTGGGTGAAGGGCCCTGTTGGTGTTGATTGTTTTTCTAGCAAATGAATTTTTCAGGCTGCATTTGAAGGGGCAAAGGAGGAGTAAGGGGACAGGGTGGCCCACACACCCTGCATGGTGTCTCATGGCCACCAGCTGGATGGATGTGGCCCAGGACACAGGTGTGGCAGTGAGCCAGAACCAAGGGAGCCCCTGGAGGCCTTTGAGGCAGAAATGGAAAATGCAGCTGGACTGAGCTCATGAGAGCTGCACTGAGGAGAGATCTGTCTGGACTGGCTCATGGCCCTGCCTGCCATGCTGGCTGCCTCAGCCTTGGTGGCAAGGACCTATGGTAGTCCTCCTCCTGCTGGACATTGCCATCTGCTGGTCTTCAGTGCCCCCTCCTTCCTTGACCCCTCCTTCACTGCTGTAGTTCTTTGCTGGCTCCATGGTTTCCCCTGCCCCCCAATGCTGCCTACCCAGGCTTCCATTTCAGCCCTCCCTCTCTGGGGTCTCCTTAGCAAGTATTCAGATTTAAAGCTGCATAAGGTTTACTGTGAGCACAGGGAAAATTGGAAACAAGTCACATGATCTAATTTTTACACCAAAGAGAAAATTGTGGTCCTCAAGCCACAGAA
This sequence comes from Choloepus didactylus, assembly GCF_015220235.1. Taxonomy (NCBI): domain Eukaryota; kingdom Metazoa; phylum Chordata; class Mammalia; order Pilosa; family Megalonychidae; genus Choloepus; species Choloepus didactylus. The sequence goes on along the minus strand of NC_051329.1, from coordinate 31,870,671 downwards.
CTGCAGGCTCTGGTCATGGAAAAGACCTTATGAGTCTCACCCCCCTGTCCCCGATGGTGTCTCCACCCACACAGCCCCAGGCTGCTCACCACTTCCTTGCAAGATGGCACATTGGGCAACCATCCGAGAGCAGACACCTGCCTCCCACAACTTCCACCCAGTCAGCTTTGTTCTGCCCACTTCATTCTGGGTCCACTCAAAATGAAGCTATATGTATACATTTTTATTAGAGAATTTAAAGGACTACAGAGAAATCATGCAGAAAATGCAGCGTTACCAAACACTACTCCAGCACTGTTTTCCCTATTATTCACACTTTGCATTAGTGTGGTATATTTTCTATAATTGATGAAACAGTGTCATTATAATTATACTATCAACTATAGGCCATTGTTTACATTAGGGCTTACTGTTTGTTTTATTCAGCCCTATGGCTTTTAAAACATTTTTATTCAATAACATGTCATTCCATCTTTATTTAAAGTATGCTTCATAACTTTGGTTGTTGAGTATTATGAATGAAAAATTGTGAAAGCTTGGGATAATCTTCTCCTCCTACAAAAGGGGCAACCAGGGCAAAATGGGTACCACCCACCCCAATTCCAACTTGGGAAGCTCTGACATCCTCTCCCTTCTGAAGTCGAATTGTGGAGGGAGGGTGATTCCAGTGGTCATGTCACCTGGAAGCCCCAAAGTCCAGTCTCCCCTCCCCTGCATCAGCCAGGAGCAGGCTTGTGGCTCTCTCAACTGCTTGGGACTCTCAGGGACTGGAGCCCAAGCTGGTGCCTCCAGGAGAGCAGGGTCACCTCATGGATTCTCCATCCAGGCAGCAATTCCAGACCATTCCCAGGGCTGGCTCAATTCTTCCTCAGTGTTGCAAGACTCAGCAATCTTCAGATGAGATCCCCTTTGTATAGGTCAGAAAAGGCCATATTTTCTGATCCACCTGAGGACCACAAGTGAAAAAGAACTTCTGAAAGAAGGAGGACTTGCTCATGTCATTGCAGGGCTATGTCCCACCATCCTCCCCCAGCACAGCTGGATCAGACATTTCAGTCTCAGTCTTTCTACACACAAGATGCTTCCCCATATGGCCTGCATAACTGGTCCATGGGCAGGTGATTCCCAGCATCCCAGTCTCCCAGGACCCCTGCTTGGAAGGGCCTCCCCAGCCTCTGTGAACCCCATGGCTCACCCAGCCCTCTCCATGCCAGTGAGTTTCTTTTCTCCTTCCCACACTGCTCACCCACAGTTTTCACATCCTCACTGCATGCTTCACTTTCATACCACCTACCCCCTGGGCCCAGCCTCTGCCATGTCCTCTGCATCACAGGCCCTAGGATGGCCAGGCCCAGGTCAGTGCCCAAAAGCATTTCACACTCATAAATGCATCACCTTTTTTTGGCCATATTTAAAACAACACTCAACCTTGACAGATTTCCTGTTCACTGGAGACTATAGTATTTGAACAGGAATAGTTCTTCCCTGGATTCTCCAAATATTTATTCCTAAATCTTTATCAGGTGCTGGTGCATTAAGTGAGGGCTTGTTCCTGTGAATGGGGTCAGGCATGGCACCTCTTTCCTGCACAGGCCTGCTCTGGGGGTGACAAACCACATGTGGATTCCAAGCAGGGCAGGTCCATCTGCGGAGACCACCCAGCTCCCAGCACAGGCTCAGAGCGCAGCCCCCCTTCAGCAAGTCACTACCCAGGTGGGGGTGCACCCCCCATACCCCAGACCACAGCTCTGTCTCCAGGCCCCCCAAAGCCCCCATCCCTCATTCCCACATTCCCAGGCTGTTCTAGTTTGCTAATGCCACCGAAATGCAAAACACCAGAAATGGATTGGCTTTTATAAAAGGGGTTTATTTGGTTACACAGTTACAGTCTTAAGGCCATAAAGTGTCCAAGGTAACACATCAGCAATCAGGTACCTTCACTGGAGGATGGCCAATGGTGTCCAGAAAACCTCTGTTAGCTGGGAAGGCATGTGGCTGGCATCTGCTGCAAAGTTCTGGTTTCAAAATGGCTTTCTCCCAGGACGTCCATCTCTAGGCTGCAGTTCCTCAAAAATGTCACTCTTAGTTGCACTTGGGGTATTTGTCCTCTCTTAGCTTCTCCTGAGCAAGAATCTGCTTTCAACGACTGTCTTCAAAATGTCTCTCAGCCACAGCTCCTGTGCTTTCTTCAAAGTGTCCCTCTTAGCTGTAGCTTCTCTCCAAAACATCACTCACAGCTGCACTGAGTTGCCTCTGCCTGTTGGCTCATTTATATAGCGCCACTGATCAAGGCCCACCCTAAATGGGTGGGGCCACACCTCCATGGAAATATCTCATGAGTCATCACGCACAGCTGGGTGGGGCGCATCTCCAAAGAAACGCTCAAGAAAATCTAATCAAAACTGATAACATCTACCCACAGAAGATTACATCAAAGATAATGGCATTTGGGGGACAAAATACATTCAAACTGGCATACAGGCCCTACTGCCCTTGCCCCCAAGCCCACTCACAGCATCTCCCACCTCACCTGGGCCACCTGTTCATGGAAATCAAAGGATCTGTGGGAACCACCCAAGGGAGCCAATTCCCTGTTCCTGAAAGAGGAAGAGAAAAACTGTAGATATGATGACCTGGACAAGGGAACCTGCTCCACAGAGCAGATGCTGTCTGGTGTGCACAGCTGCAAAGGCTGCTGGACGGGCCGCCCACACCCCACAGTGTGAATGCACAACTGCATGATGGTGCTGTGCACAGCTGACTGTACACTGTGGATTATTGTATGGTCTGTGAATATATCTCAAAAAAAACTTAAATTTTTTAAAAAAAGCTGAAAAAAGATTAGACTTCATTTAGAGATATGAACAAAATGGATTTGGTTGGGACTAAGGCTAATCAGACTAAATGAAGTTTTAAAACACAATATCATCCTTTACCCTTCAGTCTGATTAGCCTTTGTGTTTTAAAACTTCAACTTCTATGTGAGAACAAAGGAACAGATATTTATTTGGTGCAAAATCCCTATTTTCTTTAGCACACTATATTATTTAACTTGTATGGTCAGTTTACTCAAACACCATAAGTATATGGAACCTTGAATAGGGGATGAGATTTGTTTGGTTTTTACATGTTAGTCTGAAGCGCTGATGCATCCCAGAGTGATTTGGGCAGAGAATAAAAAGCATTTGCAAAGACCCCTTGAGGGTCTGGGGGAGAATGTGGTGTGCCAGGCTGTATATATTATGTCCCCCAGAAAAAGCCATATTATTTGATGCAATCTTGTGGGGGCAGACGTATTACTGTAAGTTGGATCTTTTGGATTAGGCTGTTTCCATGGAGATGTGACCCACCCAACTGTAGGTGATAACTCTGATTAGATAATTTCCATGGAGTCCAGGCCCTGCCCATTCAGCAAGGGCCCTGATTAGTTTACTAGAGCCCCATGTAAGTGCTCAGACAGAAGGAGCTCAGAGCTTCAGCCAAGAGAGTGCAACAGTCAGTGCCATTTTGAAGAGGAGCTGCAGCAAAGAGAAGACAAAATGCCCCAAGGGCAGGCCAACATTTTGAAGAATGCACAGGAGCTGAGAGAAGAGCTGGAATACAACCCAGGATCAGCAAATGACAGCCATGTGCCTTCCCAGCGAACAGATGTTTTCTGCATACCAATGGCCTTTCTCTAGTGAAGGTACCCTATTGTTGTTGCCTTGCCTTGGACACTTCATGGCCTTAAAACTATAACTGTGTAACCAAATGAACCCCCTTTATAAAAGCCAATCCATTGTTGGTATTTTTTATAATGACAGCATTAGCAAACTGAACACGTGGTAATATTAAACTTCCCCACTAATAATTTTTTAATAATTCTTGATATTCTTGCAAGCATTGGGGTCTACCAGTTTGGTAGGCTGAGCCCTTGATTTTTGGACTTGCCCTTATGAAGCTTATTACTGCAAAGGAGAGGCTAAGTCTCCTTATAGTTTTGCCTAAGGGTTGCCCTCAAAGAACCTCTTTTGTTGCTCAGATCTGGCCTCTCTCTGTAAGCCAACTCTGCAGGTAAACTGACAGCCCCCCCCACACACACACATTGGACATGAGTCCCAGGTGTTTAAATCTCCCTGGTATCATGGGACATGACTCCTGGGGATAAGCCTGGCCCTGGCATCATGGGATTGAGAAAGCCTTATGAACACAAGGGGGGAGAGAAATGAAACAAAATAAAGTTTCAGTGGCTGAAAGATTTTAAATGGAGTTGAGAGGTCATTCTGGAGGTTATTCTTATGAATTATATAGATATCCCTTCTTAGTTTTAAATGTAATAGAATAGTTAGAAGGAAATACCTAAAACTGTTGAACAGCCATCTAGTATCTCTGATTCTTGAACATGGTTGAATAACTGTATAGCTTACAGGAAGTAACCAATGTGATTGTGAAAACCTTGTGGCTCACACTCCCTTTACTCAGTGTATGGACAGAGGAGTAGAAGAATAGGGACAAAAAGTAAATGAATAATAGGGGGGAGGAAGGGTATGAAATGTTTGAGTGTTCTTTTTTACTTTTATTCCTATTTTTTTTTTGTGTAGTAATTAAAATGTTCAAAAATTGATTGTGGTGATGAATGCACAAGTATATGATGACACTGTGAACAATTGATTGTACAGTTCAGATACAATCAGATGATTGTATGATTCATCAATATAGCTCAATGAAATTGCATTTAAAAAAGAGAAAAAGTAGTAGCCCAAAGTTTTCCTCATATTCCCTTCCAGTCACCTTCCCCTTAAGTAACCACCTATTCTAATCTCTACTCCTGTTCTAGTTTGCTAATGCTGCTGGGATGCAAAACACCAGAAATGGATTGGCTTTTATAAAAGGGGATTTATTTGGTTATACAGTAACAGTCTTAAGGCCATACAGTGTCCAAGGTAATACATCAGCAATTGGGTACCTTCACTGGAGGATGGCCAATGGTGTCCAGAAAACCTCTGTTAGCTGGGCATGTGGCTGGCATCTGATCGAAAGTTCTGTGTTCAAAATGACTTTCTCTCCGAATGTTCCTCTCTAGGCTGCAGTTCCTCAAAAATGTCACTCGCAGTTGCTCTTGGGGTGTTTGCCCTCTCTTGGCTTCTCCGGAGCAAAAGTCTGCTTTCAACAGCCTTCTCCAAACTATCCCTCATATGCAGCTACCCTCTCAGCTTCTGTGCATTCTTCAAAGTGTCCCTCTTGGCTGTAGCAAGCTCACTCCTTCTGTCTGAGTTTATACAGTGCTCTAGTAAACTAATCAAGGCCTATGCTGAATGGGTGGGGCTACACCTCCAGGGAAACTATCCAATCAGAGTTATCACCCACAGCTGGGTGGGGCACATTTCCATGGAAACAAACTAATACAAACATTCCACCTTAATCCCCACTAGTATGTCAGCCCCCACAAGATTGCATCAAAGAACATGGCTTTTGGGGGGACATAATACATCCAAACCAGCACAATTCCCATGGGTTAGTTTTGTCTGTTTTTTGCTTTAAATAAATGGAATCACACAGCATCTTTTTGCATTTGCCTTCTTTTAAATAATGTCTGTAGATGCATCCTGGATGTGTGTCACAGTGATGCATTCCTTTTCATGGTCTGGTGGATTTCTAGTAATTGAATATGGCAGTTTTATGTATCCATTTTACTGTTGATGGACTTTTAGGCTGACTCTTTGGCTGCTTTTAATGAAGCTGCTATGAACAGTCTTGTGCACCTCTCAGTCGGCACATGGACTCACTTTTTCTTGGGTATATACAGCTATGAGAAGAAGTTCTGGAGCTGCAGATAAAGTGTAGATAATATCAAATATTTTTTCAAAAGTAATAGAAACAATGTATATTCCCACCAGCCATACTGAGAGTTCTGTTGATGTGAGTACCAAGTTTTGGAAAGGATTTCTAATTCAGTTGTCAGTTGGGAGGGGGCTGAGGGCAATGCTGGGTCACTGAAGTGTCCTGTGTCTTGATCTGGTGGTGGTTTAATGCATACGTTTATGGACATTATGGGTGATGCTTTGTGTACCTTTTTAAGAAATTTAAGATATTCCAGCTATGTTTTCTTCTATAAGTTTTACTATCTGACATTTTACATTTAGGTTTATGATCTATCTCAAATAGATTTTTGCTTAAGGTGTGAGAAATTAAGACATTAAGTTTCATACATCCCCATATGCACATCCAAATTCACCAGCACCATTTACTAAAAAGACCACTTTTTCCCCCACTGTATTGCAGAAAACCTTTGTGTGAATCAGGTAAGTGACTATATATGTATTTCTGGATTTTATTCCATTCTGTTTGTCCAGTTCTCTCTCTTTGTGCTAATTCTACCTTATCTTAATTATTGCAGCTTTATATAAGTCTGTGTATCTGGGAGTTTAAGTGCTGCAGCTTTGATCTTAAATTTTCTCAGCTATTGCAGATGCTTTGTCGACTTGAAGTGGTTATAGCAGATATTTGCATCATGTTCTTAAAATTATGTTTGATAATTCACCATTAATTATGATATTAGCTGTAGGGCTTTTTGCAGATACCCAGTAATGGAATTGAACTAGAAATCAATAACATATAATTTTAAAAAAAGCAAACAATAGTTTTGAAATATTTAGCAATACACTTTTAAACAGAGCTGGGCATAGGGTGAGGCAAGCAATGGGCCTAAGGTGCAAAGCGCCATTTCTCCCTGCACTTTCACAGACCTGAGAAGCAGTGGCTCCTTCATTTTGTGCTTGAGGCTCCTTGTTTTCCCCATTCTAGCCCTGCACCTGGTGCTGAATAAGCCATAGGTCCATATTTTGGAAATGAAAATATTTATGGGAATGAGTGAAAGCATTTTATGGAAATTTATATCTTTAAATGCATATATTTGAAAAGAAGAAAGGTCAAAAAATCAAATCACTGCTCTCCAGAAAAATTTCTGAGATGATGGAAATGTTCTGTATTTGCACTGTCCAATGTAATAGCCACTAAACACACGTGACTTGATCTCTTGTTCTGTGGCTAGTTTAATTGATGTATTGAATTTGTGATTTAATTTTGATCTGCCTTACCAGAGAACCCCAAATAACTTATGTAGATAAACTTCCCCAATAAGTTGGACTTTAACTCCCTTCCTCCCCCACTTCCAACCCCCCTCCATTATCGGAGAGTAGTTTGGACTTAGTAACTTGCTTCCATGAACAATGTATAAAAAGGGGAAAATACCTCCACAGTGGAGAAACTTGTCACATAATCCTTGGCCAGTTGTTCAAGGCTAACTCCCCAGTGATAAGTCAGGTTAAGAGAAGGTATCCCTGCTGTGAAGTGATGAGAAGGGCTCATCACTTCTGTGATATTCCTAAAAACCTATAACCCATGTGTGATGGTGAGAAAAACAGCAGACAAACCCAAATTGAGGAACAGTCTACAAAACACCTGACCAGTAGTTACTCTTTAAAATTGCCAAGGTTGTGAAAAACAAGGAGAGTCTGAGAAACTGTCACACACTAGAGTATGCTAAGGGATGTGATGACTAAATGTGCTGTGGTATCCTGGATGGAATTCCAGAACAGACAAAGGACATAATGGAAAATCCAGTGAAATCCAGATGAAGACTAGAGTTTATTTAATAGTAAAATACAAACACTGCAGTTATTGTTAGGCCTAAGGATGTCAGTTCACATATATAAATTTTACACATTGCACATATCTTTAAATTGATGATGTCTTAATTTTAACTATGAACAGAAATCTTTTAAGTGCAAAGTATCGATCATATTTAGATCGTGTGATCTTGATACTGTTAGAAAACCTGGTTCTAAATAATCAGGCCCGCCTGATCCCATATCAAATAGAGAAACAAGTCTCTTCTATGCTGAGAAGCTGAGTTTATTGAAGATGCATCAACACGGAACTGGAGGAAAAATAAATCTTTCCAAGACTGGTTCAGAGTGAGAAGAATTGTTTGGGCTTTTATAACCCAAAACAGATAAAGAAATGGTCAGAATCCAGAAAAAAGCAGAAGGAGCATGTCCGTGTGATGGGGTTGACACCGTCATAGTTCTAGGGACCACAGAAACGGGTCTCACCAATATCTCCTATGGGGAGAGAGCATGCAGGCACAGCACTAGGAGCCTGGTTTAAATATGCAAGCACTTCAATTAAAACAGAGGTTTAATTTTTTTCTTTATATTTTTACTAGGATTATATTAGATAATGGGTAGAACATAATTTATATGCTTGCCTTGCCTCTTTTTAAAAGTCTTTCTTTGTTGTTGTTGAAGATGAAGCCGTGACTTGTAGCTAACTGCAGGCACTTTCAGAGAAGCATCAGAGTAAAACAATGAAACCAACAAGGGAATTTGGCTGTTTCTGTGACATATAACATTTTAAAAAATAACTTGCTTCCATACTGTTGTGTAATATTATGCAGATCAGTAACCAAAAGAAGGTTAGAAAACTATTCATTTTTATAATATTGTCTAAACATTTCTTATGCAATTTAAAACATATTAACCATTTTTAGCACTTCATTTTTTTTTCAAGGTGAAAGAACAAATTCTTTGCAACTGTTGGGAATAAAAAGATATTTCTTAGGGCTTGACCTTGAGAAAGCAAAATGTTAAAAGTTGTTAGAATTGAATCTGACCATAACACCACAAATTTAGAAGTTGATAAAGGAATTGCTTTTTAAAAAATCCCACATTTTTGAAAAATAATCAACTATTACCACATAACCCTTGCAATAAAAGAGAATCACTAGGCAAATTAGGGAATACATGAAATTGAGTGATAATGAACATATTACAGTCAAAGGTTGTCAGACAAAGCTAAATGAGTAGTTAAAGCCAAATTTGTAGCATTAAACATATGGGAGAAGGTTGTAAACAATGAGCTAGACTTGTTTCTAAAAAGTTGCGAAGAGTAGCAACAGAGCAAACCCACAGGGTGAAGAATGAAGAAATTATAAAGAGTGGGGAAAATATAAATGAAATAAAGAAGAGAATAGCTTTACAGAAGATTACCAAAATAAAAAGCTGGTTCTTCAAAAGATTATTAATTTAAACAAACTTCTGGCAGAACTGGCCAATAAATTAAAGAAGAAAAAGTACAAGTAAACAAACGACCTGCAAACTTTTTCTATAAATAGCCAGGTAATAAGTATTTTAGGCTTTGAGAGCAGTGAGCCCAGTTTCTGTTGCAATTAATCCACTCTGGTGATGCAGCAGGAAAGCAGCCAGAGACAATACAGCAGGGAACCGACAAGTCTGTGTTCCAACAAAAAAAGTTACTTATGGATACAAATGTGAATTTCATGTAAATTTCACATCACCAAAATAACATTGTCCATTTAACCTCCTTCCCCAACCACTTAAAATTGTAACCACCATTCTTAGCTAGCTGCAAGCTGTGCAAAACCAGGTGGCGAGCTGGATTGGATTCAGCCCCAGATGCAATCTCAGGGGAGGGGGTGTGAAGGCCCAGTTGCATTGTCAAGCTCCATAACCATGGAGCATGCACTAGTGCTTTTATGGAAAAGGTGACACACCTGAGGTTATGAGCCCTGGATTCTAGAAGGAGAAACATATTCCTGGAGGGACCGAACCTCTGCTACCCAAGCCCTTCCAGAGACCTCGGGTCTTTGCTGCTCTCTCTGCTCCCCGCAGCCAGACTGTGCAGCACCAGTTCACCGCTAGGGGAACCAGAGAGCGCACATGGGCCTGACCAGAAGCCGGCCTCAGGAAGGGAACTGGAAGCCAAGCAGAGGTCCCAGTGGGTGCGCAGAGGGGACTGCAGCGGCCAAGGCCTGAGGAGGCTTCCTTGTGGTGGGCTCCGCCTGGGGCGCGCCTTGGGCCTGGTGCCTTGGCCGAAAGGAAAGGAGCACACAACCTGAGTCACTTTCCAATTGGACGTTATTTTTCACTTGCTGAAATGTCCTCCACCTTGGGAATCCCTCACGCCAAGCAAGGGGAGCTGGCTCTTGGCTGTCCTGGGGGCTGCTGGTCAGCAGACAGCCCTTCCCTCTGAGAGTCTCTTCTCCCTCTCCGCCCTAAGCGAGTGCATGGACGCACAGACAGGCAGTACCACCCCTCCAAACCTTAGGGGCACATCAGGAGCAGGACCAGACTTGGCCTAATCCTACTCTTTATTAATTAGCTCTGCGTTCCGGAGAGTGATCTGCACTTGGGCTTGAAGCTCTGAGGCAGGCCTGGGGCGGGGGATGTGGTAAGAAGACACACTTCCTAAATAAAGAGAGGGCAGAATGGAAGTGCCGGCTCCCACCGCTGGCCAGGCCAGGAAGTAGGACTAAGCCAGCAGGGGCTCCCCATCCAAAGGGGTGCTTGGGTTTGGGGGCAGGGCCCTCACTTCTCTCGGGTACCCCAGTACCCCGTTTGGCCCCGGGAGGCAGAGTGTCCTAGGCATCTTTGGCCCCAGGGGGAGTCGCCTGGCCCCGAGCCGATTCCAGAGGGGCGGGGGCGCGGGGACCCGGGAGCTGCGCCTTTAAGGCCTGCCTCTAGAGGAGCGAACGCAGGGGCCGGGCGCGGGGCGGGGCCTCGGCGGGGCGGCCGCGCGGCTTCACCTGCCGCTGGGATCCCGCGGAACTGAGGCGCGGGCCGCTGCGAGGTTGACAGACGCACCGGCCAGAGGGAGCGCGCCGCCGTTCCCACTTGGCCAGGCTCCGGGGAGCCCGGGCGGCGAGGGTGGCGGACGCAGCCAGGCTGGAGGTTCCGGGCAGGCGCGGGGGAGCGGTGGCGGCGGCGAGCGGACTCCGGACACCGGGCAGGCGTCTGGGCACGGCGCGGCGGGGAAGATGACCGCGGGCTCCTGCTCCTCCTCCTGGTGCTCTCGCTCTCCGGCTCGCTCCGGGTAAGTTGCCGCCCCCCGCCCCCCCCCCCCAATGCCAGCCTCTTGGGAGTCCGGGGCAACTAGGGGCCGGCCCCGGAGGTAGAGGGGCGCGCACAGGCCGAGCGGGGCTCTTCTGAGCTTCCCTGGACGTGCCAGTGACCTCGCCGCGCGCTCCGTGGCACCCAGCCCGGCACCCGCGTTCCTCGAAGCCGCCTGCGGTCGGCAGGAGTGGGAAGGCGCCGGGGCGGCGTGGAGCGGCGAAGCGGGGCGAGAGTGTGGGCGGGTGGCCGGGATACCGTCACTGCGCGCAGCGGGACCCGCCGAGCATCCCTCGCCGCCTGGTGCCCGCGGCCGCTACCCGGAGTTCGGCTCGCCCGCGCCGGGACAGGCTGCCCGCTGGCGGAGCCGGCGCACCCTCTACTTCCCGGGAGCTGCGCGCCTCTGGAGTTAGCGCTCCAGCCGGGCTCAGGGCTCAGGGCTAGGGCATCCTGGCGGGGGCCGGCCGGGAACAGGGGCCGTCAGGTCCGGCCGCCTCTGCGCTGGGGCTGGGGATCCGCTGCCCAGAGTCGCCCTGCTCTTCTTCCGGGTGGCGGCCAAGACCGTCTCTGCGACTGGGTGGCGGATGTGGACCGCTGGACACCCTGTCACCGAGCGCCGCCGCGCGCCGGCTGCAGCAGGAGTCCTGGCGGGGCCCGCAGGGCTGGGAGCAGGGCGGGGTGGTCGTGTTCCGGGCCCCTGCGGGCGAGGAGTGCGCCCTGGGATCGCGGGGCTCCCGCTTTCTTGCTGGAGAGCCGCGCCGGCCCTCTGCCCAGCTTGTTCTCTGCATTTCGCGGGGTGCAGGGCCTGAGGGGTTGGGCGTGCCGAGAAGCTGGGGGTGGGGGGGTGGGAAATCTTCAAGTGCAAAGTATCAATCATATTTAGATTGTGTAATCTGACCATAATACCCCGAAATTAGAAATTGATAAAGTAATAGTTTAAAAAAATCCCACGTATTTTGGAAAATAAATAAAATATTACCACATAACCCTTCCAATAAAAGAGAGTCACTGGAGGAATTACGGAATAAATGTAATTGAATGATAATGGACATACTACATATTACACTCAAAATTGTGAGCCAAAGCTTAATCAATACTTAAAGGGAAATCTATAGCATTAAACACATGGCGGGGGTTATAAACAGTGATCCAGGCTTCTTTCTTAAAAGTTGCAAACAGTAGCAACTGAGAGAGCCCATAGGGGTCAAGAAGGAAGAAATTATAAAGAATGGGGAAAATATAAATGAAATAGAGAAGAAAATAGCTTTACAGATTAACAAAATAAAAAGCAGGTTCTTTCAGAAGATTATTAAACTTTTGGGAGGATTGGTCAATAAATTAAAGAAGAAAAAGTTCAAGTAAACCAACGACCTGCAAACGTTCCCTGTAAAGAGCAAGGTAGTAAACATTTTAGGCTTTGAACGCAGTAAAGAGCAGTGTCTGTTGCAATTAATCAACTCTGATGTTGTTGCAGGAAAGCAGCCAAAGACAATATCCAAGGGAATGAGCTTGTCTGTGTTCCAATAAAATCGTTATCTATGAACACATGTGAATTTCATCTAAATTCACGTCAACAAAATAACATTCTTTTAACCTCTTCCCGCAATCACTTAAAATTGTATGCATCATTCTTAAATAGCTGCAAGTTGTGCAAAACCAGGCAGGGGGCTAGATTGGATCGCCCCTAGTTGCAACTTCAAGGAAGGGGGCATCAAGGCCCAGTTGCACTTTCAAGGTCCATAACCATGGAGCACACGCTACTGCTCTTATGGAAAAGGTGACACACCTGAGGATTATGAGAGCTGGATGCTAGGAAGGGAAATGTATTCCCCGAGGGACTGAACCTCTGCAACCCAGGCCCTTGTAGGGACACCAGGTCTTTGCCGCTAACTGCGCTCCCTGAAGCCAGACTGCAGCAGCACCAGGTCGCCGCTAGGGGCGCCAGAGCGCGCACATACTGCCGACCCGCGCCTGACCTCGCGCCAGGACCTGGCAGCCAATCAGAGGTCGCAGCGGGCTCTTGTGCGGAGGCGACGGCGGTGCCTGAGGCTGAGGCGGCTTCCTTGTCCTGGGCTTCGCCTGGGGCGTTTCCCGCAGCTCTAGGACTGACTTGGACGCGACCTGTAAGGACTCCGGCGTGGGGTGTGCGGCACCTAGAATGGGCCCAAGCGTTCCCTTCGAGGAGGCAGGAGGGATTCGGTGACCGAAGCCCCGCGGGTCTTGATGGTGCTCCCGGTCCTTTGTGGCCTGAGGGGTCTGTCCGCGCCATGGTTCTCCGAAGGGACGGTCTGCTTATCCCCGGTGGGTCCCTTTCGCCTTTCCTCCTGTCCCCTCATTCCCCTCCCTCTGCTGCCCTGAGGGCCTGGCCTCCCGCCCCCTCCCCTCCCCCTCCCGCGGCTTCCCCTCCCCCCGCGGTCCCCACCTGCGCTCCTGGGGAAGGGGCCCCACCAGGCCCTCAGCGCCCTCCTCCCCGTCGGACCCCCTTGTGGTGTCTCTCTCTCTCCCTCTCTCTCTCTCTCTCCCTCCCTCCCCCTCCCTCCCTCCCCCGCTCTTTCCCTGTTAGAACAACTCAGCAAAATAAAATTCGGGTTTATTGTTGGACAACATTGATTCATACATCAAACAGAACACAAATAAATAAATAAACATCAACTTTATAGATAAAAATTTAAAAGGGAAAAAAAGGAAATCTTTATCTTTGGCCTTTTTAACCATCTCATACAAACCCACTGCTTATACATACACAAAAATGTTACTGGACTACTCAGAATAAGATTGATTTTTTTGTTGTTGTTTTTGCTTATTTTTAGAAGGTTTTTTTCTTTCCTTTTAGAGGATACTAGACTTAGTCAAACTATGAATAAAGTCAGAAGTAAAACAGAACGCTCATCAGAGATCACTAAAAACGGCTGATTCCTAACAATATGTACAAAAATATAAAATGGAAATAAAAAAATACACATTTTCCTTTTTAATGTACTTTTTTTTTACTATTGTGTGTTTGAATTTTATTATATTTATGATGAGATGCCATGATAAGGTTTTTTTTTATCTTCATTTTATTGAGATATATTCACATACCACGTAGTCATACAAAACAAATCGTACTTTTGATTGTTTACAGTACCATTACATAGTTGTACACTCATCACCTAAATCAATCCCTGACACCCTCATTAGCACACACACAAAAATAACAAGAACAACAATTAGAGTGAAAAAGAGCAATTGAAGTAAAAAAGAACACTGGGTACCTTTGTCTGTTTGTTTCCTCCCCCTATTTTTCTGCTCATCCATCCATAAACTAGACAAAGTGGAGTGTGGTCCTTATGGCTCTCCCAACCCCACCGTCACCCCTCATAAGCTACACCTCTATACAACTGTCTTCGAGACTCATGGGTTCCGGGCTGTAGCCTGATAGTTTCAGGTATCCACCACCAGCTACCCCAATTCTTTAGAACCTAAAAAGGGTTGTCTAAAGTGTGCATAAGAGTGCCCACCAGAGTGGCCTCTCGGCTCCTTTTGGAATCTCTCTGCCACTGAAGCTTATTTCATTTCCTTTCACATCCCCCTTTTGGTCAAGAAGATGTTCTCCGTCCCACGATGCCAGGTCTACATTCCTCCCCGGGAGTCATATTCCACGTTGCCAGGGAGATTCACTCCCCTGGGTGTCTGATCCCACGTAGAGGGGAGGGCAGTGATTTCACCTTTCAAGTTGGCTTAGCCAGAGAGAGAGGGCCACATCTGAGCAACAAAGAGGCATTCGGGAGGAGGCTCTTAGGCACAACCATAGGGAGGCCTAGCCTCTCCTTTGCAGCAACCGTCTTCCCAAGGGTAAAACCTACGGTAGAGGGCTCAACCCATCAAACCACCAGTCCCCTATGTCTGTGGTTATGTAAGCAACCATCGAGGTGGGGTAGGCCAATACCCCTGCATTCTCCACAGGCTCCTCAAGGGGGCACTACATCTTTTTTGTTTTCCTTGTTTTTCTTTTTTTTTTTTTTTAACTTTCCCTTCTTTTTTAAATCAACTGTATGAAAAAAAAGTTAAAAAGAAAACAAACATACAATAAAAGAACATTTCAAAGAGACCATAACAAGGGCGTAAGAAAAAGACAACTAACCTAAGATAACTGCTTAACTTCCAACATGTTCCTACTTTACCCCAAGAAAGTTACATAATATAGCAACATTTCTGTGAACTTGTTCCTACTATATCCATCAGAAATTAACAGACCATAGTCATTCCTGGGCATCCCCAGAACGTTAAATAGCTTATCTGTTCTTCTTGGATTATTGTTCCCCCTTCCTTAATTGCTCTCTATTGCTAGTTGCCCTACATTCTACATTATAAACCATTTGTTTTTACATTTTTCAAAGTTCACATTAGTGGTAGCATATAATATTTCTCTTTTTGTGCCTGGCTTATTTCGCTCAGCATTATGTCTTCAAGGTTCATCCATGTTGTCATATGTTTCACGAGATTGTTCCTTCTTACTGCCGCGTAGTATTCCATCGTGTGTATATACCACATTTTATTTATCCACTCATCTGTTGAAGGACATTTGGGTTGTTTCCATCTCTTGGCAATTGTGAATAATGCTGCTATGAACATTGGCGTGCAGATATCTGTTCGTGTCACTTTCCGATCTTCCGTGTATATACCGAGAAGTGCAATCGCTGGATCAAATGGTAACTCTATATCTAGTTTTCTAAGGAACTGCCAGACTGACTTCCAGAGTGGCTGAACCATTATACAGTCCCACCAACAGTGAATAAGAGTTCCAATTTCTCCACATCCCCTCCAGCATTTGTAGTTTCCTGTTTGTTTAATGGCAGCCATTCTAATCGGTGTTAGATGGTATCTCATTGTGGTCTTAATTTGCATCTCTCTAATAGCTAGTGAAGCTGAACATTTTTTCATGTGTTTCTTGGCCATTTGTATTTCCTCTTCAGAGAACTGTCTTTTCATATCTTTTGCCCATTTTATAATTGGGCTGTCTGTACTATTGTCATTGAGTTGTAGGATTTCTTTGTATATGCAAGATATCAGTCTTTTGTCAGATACATGGTTTCCAAAAATTTTTTCCCATTGAGTTGGCTGCCTCTTTACCTTTTTGAGAAATTCCTTTGAGGTGCAGAAACTTCTAAGCTTGAGGAGTTCCCATTTATCTATTTTTTCTTTTGTTGCTTGTGCTTTGGGTGCAAAGTCTAGGAAGTGGCCGCCTAATACAAGGTCTTGAAAATGTTTTCCTACATTATCTTCTAGGAGTTTTATGGTACTTCCTTTTATATTGAGATCTTTGGTCCATTTTGAGTTAATTTTTGTGTAGGGGGTGAGGTAGGGGTCCTCTTTCATTCTTTTGGATATGGATATCCAACTCTCCCAGCCCCATTTGTTGAAAAGACCATTATGACTCAGTTCAGTGACTTTGGGGGCCTTATCAAAGATCAGTCGGCCATAGATCTGAGGGTCTATCTCTGAGTTCTCAATTCGATTCCATTGATCTATATGTCTATCTTTGTACCCATACCAAATCTCTTTAGTACTGAACCTTTCTCCAAGTCTCTCTGTCCTGTCTTTGTTTCTCTGTCTGTAGGGCTCTCTTTAATATCTCCAATAGGGCAGGTCTCTTGTTAGCAAATTCTCTCAGCATTTGTTTGTCTGTGAAAAATTTAAGCTCTCCCTCAAATTTGAAGGAGAGCTTTGCTGGATAAAGTATTCTTGGCTGGAAATTTTTCTCACTCAGAATTTTAAATATATCGTGCCACTGCCTTCTCGCCTCCATGGTGGCTGCTGAGTAGTCACTACTTAGTCTTATGCTGTTTCCTTTCTATGTGGTGAATTGCTTTTCTCTTCCTGCTTCTCTTCTGTGTTTGACAGTGTGATCAGTATATGTCTCGGAGTGGGTTTATTTGGATTTATTCTATTTGGAGTTCGCTGAGCATTTATGATTTGTGTATTTATGTTGTTAAGATTTGGGAAGTTTTCCCCAACAATTTCTTTGAATACTCTTCCTAGACCTTTACCCTTTTCTTCCCCTTCTGGGACACCAATGAGTCTTATATTTGGACATTTCATATTATCTATCATATCCCTGAGGTCCATTTCGATTTTTTCAATTTTTTTCCCCATTCTTTCTTTTATGCTTTCATTTTCCATTCTGTCATCTTCCAGGTCACTGATTCGTTGTTCAACTTCCTCTAGTCTTGTACTATGAGTGTCCAGAATCTTTTTAATTTGGTCAACAGTTTCTTTAATTTCCATAAGATCATCCATTTTTTTTATTTAGTCTTGCAATGTCTTCTTTATGCTCTTCTAGGGTCTTCTTGATTTCCTTTGTATCCCGTACTATGGTCTCATTGTTCATCTTTAGTTCTTTGAGTAGCTGCTCTAGGTGCTGTGTCTCTTCTGATCTTTTGATTTGGGTGCTTGGGCTTGGGTTATCCATATCGTCTGGTTTTTTCATATGCTTTATAATTTTCTGTTGTTTTTGGCCTCGTGGCATTTGCTGAACTTGATAGGGTTCTTTTAGGATTTGTAGACCAATTGAAATCCTTATCTCTAATTTATCAGATCTACAGCTTCGTGGAGTACACTTTCTCTAGCTAACCAACAGGTGGCGTCCACGAGCCACCTGTTCTCCACAAGCCAGTTCTCCCCTGCTTAGCCTTTTTGGTGAGTGGGGGAGTGAGTCTTGTGGGGTCCAATTGGTGTACCAAGCTTGCGTGTGTAGTTGGTGTTGCCTGCCCTGTATATGGGGCGTGTTTCTGGGCAGTCAGGGAGGGGGGTGGCCCTAACAATCAAATCTCCCTGGTGATCCTAGAGTTTTAAAGCTGCTGCAATAGTCTAATCCTTCAGTTCAGTCCTGCCACAGTTTGTCTCTGCCACTGACCCACAAGTCCTTGGTATTGGCGTATGGCTCCTGAGACTTGCAAGTGGGCCCCTCTTCCAGGCCGTGCACCCCGGGTCCTCTGTTGAGGGATGACTGTGCTATGTCACAGGTGAGTGCCGTCCCCCCAGGGCAATTCTGGGCTGCTGGGCTGTGTAGGGAGGCTCCCAGTCTGCTGAACTGATGGCTGAATGGGGCTTTGTTAATTCACACTGCTCCACCTTCCCAGCTCTGGGACAATCAGCTGAGGTTGCAGGGAAGGCTAATGTGCATGCCCAGTTTTGTGGTGTGTGCCTGTTATTTGAAGCACTTCCGTCACACTGGGTTGTCTGGGGCAGCTCTGGGCTATGGGGCTGGCGATGCGCAGGAGTGTTTCCTGTCCACCAGGATGATGGCTGTGAGCGGACACCACCCTTTTCTTGGGAGGTTGTGGTGTTTAGTGAATTTTCTCAGCCACTGGATTATTGCCTTTTGTTTCAGAGCTCTCTTAGTTCTGCTCTTGACTTGACCTGCCCAAATTGCAAGTCTTTGAAGCTTTCTGTATTGGGCTTCTTAGAGTAATTGTTTTAGAAAAAGAAAAAAGGATTAAAAAAAAAAAAAAAAAGAAAGAAAAGGGCCCTCCTCAGAGATCTAATGGGTTATTGAAATGCTAAGAGACAAAGCAACCAGGGCCATTAAGGAAAGGTCCACAGGGCAGAGAGATCAGCTTTTCTTCGGGATTTGCATATGTGCCTCAGGGCTTGAGCCTCTGCCCTTCCCCTTTCTATGTTCATCAGAACTCCAAAAATCCTCCGCTTTTATTTTGGAGTTTTTCGTGTTGTTTTTTTTTTCTATGCCTGTCTCCTCTCTGCTGGGCTGGCTGCTCTCAGATTCTCTGGTGTCTGGTCTCAGTCTGTCTATGGTTGGAGTTTGGATCAGTAGAATGAGTTTCCGATAAGGGCTGCCACTGCAGTTCTCCCTTCTCCTTCCCGGAGCTGACAGCCCCTCCTCCCACGGGACTGAGCCTGGCAGGGAGGGGCGCGGGTCCCCTGGCCGCAAAAACTTACAGATTTCGCTGATCTCAGCAGTTCGACATTTTCATGAGTGTTGTATGAAGTATGCCCAAAGTCAGATTGCTCTGTGGTGTCCAGTCCACGCAGTTCCTGGCTTTCTACCTACTTTCCTGGAGGAGTAACTAAAACATACAGCTCACCAGTCCGCCATCTTGCCACGCCTCAAAAAAAAATAAGGTTTTAAGGACAACAGGATTCAGTGGTGAAATGTCTTTGACAAGACTGTTTTATTTTAACAAGGAAAATACCAAAATAACAGCAGGAAAGGTTATAGGACTTACCTGTCATCAAAAAGTTTGCACCTCAACATTTAGATTCACACAGTGACCACATTCTCTGGGATCCCTGCCTTTTTTTTTAATTGAGATTGTTTACATACCATACAGTTATCCAGAGATCCAAAGTGTGCAGTTGCCCCCAGTACCATCATACTCTGTGCATCCATCAACATAATTTTTTTTCAATTTTTAGAACATTTTCATTATTGCAGAAAAGAAATGAAGACAGTAAAAGGAAACTCAAATCCTCCCATACCCCTAACCACCCCCCCATTACTGACTCATAGTAATGGTATAGTACATTTGTTACTGTTGATGAAAGAACATTAAAATACTACTAACTGTAGTATATAGTTTGCAATAGGTATATTTTTCCCTATATTCCCCTCTATTATTAACTTCTAGTTATAGTGGCATACATTTGTTCTAATTCATGAAAGAGATTTCTAATATTTGTACAGTTAATCATGGACATTGCCCACCACAAGATTCACTGTTTTATGTATTCCCATCATTTGACCTCCAGTTTTCCTTCTGGTGACATATGGGACTCTGAGCTTCCCCTTTCCATCACATTCATGCACCATTCAGCACTACTAGTTATTCTCACAATGTTCTACCATCACCTCTGTCCATTTCCAAACATTTAAGTTCAACAGGGTTGAACATTCTGTTCATAATAAGCAACCACTCCACATTCTTTAGCCTCGTTCTATATCCTGGTAACTTATATTTCACGTCTATGAGTTTTCATATTATAATTAGTTCATATCAGTGAGACCATGCAATATTGGTCCTTATGTGTCTGACTTATTTCACTCAATATAGTGCCCCCAAGTTTTCTTCATCCCATTTTTAAAGACAGTTTTGTTCACACACCATACATTCCATCCTAAGACAACAAGCAGTGGTTCCCTTTACAGTCACGTATTTATGTATTAACCATCATCACCACTAACTATGTAAAGATATCTCCATTTCCTCCGCATTTCATTTTAATAGTGGTTTTCTGTTCGTCTGTTTCTAATAATGAATAAACGGCAACCCTGCCCTTTCTCACCGTGGAGTTTTCATTGGTAACTGTCATTTCTTTTGTCTGACATATCTAAGATGCTTTTTTACCAAATTCATAGAATTACCAGGTGATGGTTAATGACAGGGAACGGTGAGATCTTGTTTGTTTGAGCATTTATTTGAAACAGTCAGGATGAGTAGGGCAGTGAGGATCCTGGGCTTCAATTTTGCTAGATTTACCACCAAACTCTGTGACTTACTATCAGCAAAACCTGGGGAAATTACTGAATTCCCATTATACAAAAATAGGAATAAAAGTACATATCTAACAGGACTGCTAAACATTGAATGTAAATATGTGTGAGATTCTTGGCTCATAGAACATGTTCCCTATGAATTTTATATAATCATTTTTTGTTGTTTGTAGCTCAACTCCACATTCTATATTATAGATTTGCAATTATTTTCCATTGTCTAACATCTATCTTCTGTTTTTTTTTTCTAGTTTTCTTTAGTCTATAAATAGAATTCCTAAAAGTTAATTTCTTCATCCCTCTCCCTCCTTTTTTGTGTCAAGTTCCTATTTCTTGCCTTAGTCATAACAACTTTGCTCAGTTTTTAACCTGCTTAACTGCTTGCTTCTGTTTTCAGACTGGTTCACATTTTATCCCTGCTTGAGGAAATATTGCTGAGTCTTTGCTGAATGCACGGCTAAGCCCTGCCAGTGCTGAGGTGGGAAGACAAAGGCCCTGCCCCCTATGCAGGTATAGGCTATGAAGCTGGCAGAGTCTCAATCCATATTTAGTCATTGTTTCATATTGTGTTTGAATCTGTTATGTACCCCATAAAAAGCCTTGTTATTTAATGCAATCTTGTGGGGGCATACCTATTGTGGGTCGGATCTTTTGATTAGGTTGTTTCCATGGCGATGTGACCTATTCAACTGTGGGTGATAACCTTTTGATTAGATTATTCCCATGGAAGTGGAATCCTGCCTATTCAAGGTGGGTCTTGATTAGTTTACTGGAGTCCTTAAAACAGCTCAGGGGCCAACACAGACACAGACACTTGGAGATGCAGAGAGAAAGACATTTGGAAATGCTAAGCTAAAAGTTGGAACCCAGAGAAGCTAAGAGAGGACACTTAGATAAAAATGTCGTGGAAAATGCTTAGAGAGAAATGCCTTGGGAGAACAAGCAAGGATGCACAGAATCTGAGATAGAGGAACTAAGAGAGACTGAGGCCCGGAGACATTTTGGAGAAAGCAATTTTAAAACCAGAGCCCAGGAGTAAATGATCAGCAGATGGCAGCTCTCAGAAGTGTTGCAGATGCCATCAGCCTTTCTTCAATGAAGGTATCCCCATGTTGATGCGTTAGTTTGGACAATTTTTTGGCCTTATACCTGTTAATTCATAACATATAAATCCCCTTTATAAAAGCCAATCCATTTCTGGTATTTTGTATAACAGCAGCTTTAGCAAACCAGAACACTTCCTTAAGTGGGATTTTTAAAATATGATCAAAGTGTGGTGTGGAGGGGCAAAATGGAATCATTTGAAATATAAAACTGAGCAATAAGGGAGACAAATTTTTCTTTTATTATTCGTAAGAGTTTTATTGTATCATGCTCTAAATAGAATAAATTTGAAAAGTGTTTAACCCCAGCTGTGCATTTTTAAGAATGTGTTTCATCCTCAGGGGTAGAGTTTTGCAAAGAAACCCTTCTTTAAATTCAGCATCCAGTGCTGCTATTTCTGGGCATTTTGACTCACTCGAATTATTGTCTTAAATATTTTATAGGATTGAGTCAGCATTTTACCAATTCCTTTGTGAAACCTCCGGAACCAGGTGGAAACATTTGACAGAAATGTGGCTCCCATAAGCATCTGACTTTACCAAGTGGAAGATGTGTTGGACAAGATTGAAAAGAAACCAGCGAGTTAATGTGAGGGGATCATGCAGGTAGCCAGCAGGGTGGATTGTGGTGCCTCTGGGAGCGGATGCTGTCAGGGGGTGCCCACTTATGGATGTGTCCTTGCCACACAGCAGACACGTGGCATTTCTGTAGGTGGGAAGGACAGAGGTGATGATGAGTCTCATACTTGGGTTGAAGGTGCTATAACCAGACATTTACTTAAACTGCCTTTAATTCTGAGTGGGTGTCGGTCCAAGTTGGGCTTTGATTTTTCCCCACATGATGGCTTTGTGTTTTCTTACATCTAGCAGTTACTGTTGGAGCTGGATGATGCTGACCTCCAGGTGGAGAACATCCATGGCCAAGCCCTCATTTTGATGAACAGCAGAGTGGTCTCCAGCAGGGAATTGGTCAAACCCAAGCTAGCTGAACCTAACAAAAATTTTGAGATGGTGTCTCAGCATATCAAAATTGCCAACATAAGTAATCTTTTCATGTACAACTCTTTCCCTGTGTATGTGTATCTAAACGATATATGATGATAGACCATGTGCATAAAATTTTTAAAAATTAAAATAATACTCATGCTTTTCTTGAATGGTGCACCTGTCCTCATTTATTTGAGATTGTGCAGATAATAGAGAGAAAAGGAATCAGTATTGAAGAAAATAACCCACATGAGAAACGGTTTCAAAGACTCAATTGAATGTTAAAATTGATTATGAAATAATGAGAATAATTCCCAAGGTAGGCTTGATTTCTTTTTGCCTTTCCAATGGGAGATTATAGTGTTTTAGCTTTCATTTTTAAATAGCTTCATTGAGATGTATTCCTATACCAGATAATCATCCAAAGTGTACAGTCAATGATTCACAGTATCATAGTGTGTTGATAACGAACAGTTGTGAAGTCATCACCACAATCAATTTTTGAACATTTTAATTACTTCCAAAAAAGTAAGAATAAAAATAAATTTAAAAACAACACCCAAAACATCCCATACACCTTATCCCCCCCATTATTGATATATTTTTCTCTTTGTTTTCTTACTTATCTTTTAATACACTGGATGAGGGGATTGTCAATCACAAGGTTTTTTTCAATTAAAAAAGTCACACCGTAAGTGCTATATAGTTTTACAGTCTTCTTAAAGAATCAAAGATACTGGATTACATACAGTTGAACAGTTTCAGGTATTTCCTACTACCTATCCCAATATACTGAAAACTACAAAGGGGTATCTATATAATGTGTAAGAGCAACCTCCAGAATGACCACTCAACTCTATTGTAAATCTCTCAGCCACTGAAACACTATTTGTCTCATTTCTTTTCCCTCTTTTGGTCCAAGAATCCTTTTTCAATCCCATGATGCCAGAAACAGGCTTATCTGAGGAGTCATGTCCCACATTTCCAGGGACGCTTACACCCCTAGGAGTCATATCCCACATATTGGGGAGGCTAGTGAGTTTGCCTGCAGAGTTGGCTTACAAAGAAAGGCAACACCAGAGCAGCAAAAAGAGGTTCTCTTTTGACTTTTATGACTCTTAGCATAATTATACATAGGTTTAGCTTCTCCTTTGCAGGAATACGTTTCATAAGGGCAAGCCCCAGGATTGAGGGTTTGGCCTATTATGTTGGTAGTCCCCAGTGCTTGCGAGAATTACAGGAATTCCCCAGGTGGGGAAGTTTAATATTTCCACATTTTCCCCTAATCACTCAAGAGGGCTTTACAAATGCTTTTTTATTTGCTTAAATTGCTCTGGAATGTCTCAGGGCATCACACTAACCTGTACAAACTAACAAGATCTCACACCATATTCAAGTTTCCATGTAATCATGCTGTTCAAATAAACTGACCACACAAGTTCTATTTGATAGTGTGCTACAGAAAATATAAAATTTGCACCAAATAAACATCTCTCCTTTTGGTCACATACAGAAGTTGAAGTTTTAAAACACTGCCAGTATCATCCTTTATACTTCATTCATATCTCTGATTGAAGTCTGATCTCTTTTTCAGCTTTTCTAACAGTTGCTGTATGGGGGAATACTGACTTCCATAGCTGCAGAACTCTAGTTTTGAGTCTCGGGTGTCACACAGATACCCAGAGTTCCAGGGAATTACCAAGTTATTTACAAGCAGCCCATCATTTTAGAATGTAGAAATAACTAAAAAATCAGGAACAAATATGTCTGCTGTAAGAGGTTACAATCTAGGAACCTTTACAATTAGCCTTCCCCTGATAACCTGTAATTTCAAATTCAATTCTCAGAGTTTGCACATTATATTTAGTCCATATTAGTGAGGCATTATAATATTAGCCTTTTTGTTTCTGACTTCTTTTGCTCAACATACTGTCCTCAAGTTTCACTCATCTAGTTGCATGCCTTACAACTTTCTAACCTAATGCAGCTGCTTTGTATTCCATTGTATGCATACACAACATTTCACCCTTCTGTTCATCTGTCAGTGAACCTTTAGGCCACCAAAATCCATTTGCAGATCATGAATAGTGCTGCCATAAATACCAGTATGCTTGTGTTCATTCATGTCCCTGTTTTCAGTTCTTCCCACTATATACCTAAAATCAGGGTTACAGGATCATATGGCAACACTTACTTGGCCTTCTATGGACCCACCACACTGCCCTCCAGATGGGCTGTGATATTGTAGTTCCCTACCAACAGTGAATAGGTACATCCCTCACTCCACATATTGTCCAGCATTTGTATGTTTCTGTTTATTTTTAAACAGTATTATTCATACACCATACAATCCATCCTGAGTGAACAGTCAGTGATTCCTGGTATAATCATATAGTTATGCATTCATCACCACAATGTATATAAGAACTTTTCCATTTCTTTTGCAAAGAAAGAGGAGGGGAAAAGGGAAGAATAAAAAATAAACTATAGAAGAAAATGAAAAGGAAAAACAACAATAATATGAAGAATCCCATACCTCTGCCTTATATCCCCCTCTTATTGACAGCTTTTGTATATTGTCTGTTACATTTCATGGAAGCATATTGCAATGTTACTGTTAACTATATAAAACACTTTGCATTGATTGTATTTTTCCATTTACACTCCCATTTTTAACACCTTGCAATGTTGGCAATCATTTGTTCTCCTTCATGTAAAAACATTCTTATATTTGTACATTTGATCACCATTATGATCCAATGTAGTTTTTGTGAAGTTATACAGTCCCAATCATTACCGTCTATCTTTCCTTCTGGTGTCATACATGCCACTAGCTGCCTTCTAAACCTACTCACACTGAGCTTTGTTCAGGGAACTTACATTGTGCTACCCTCTTAACATTTTATCTTTTGGATATTATATGTCCTATCTCACTTATTTTTTTTTTCTGTCTTTTTACACTTACTAATAGCCTTCATTTCTACACTCTTCTCCAAACCTCTCTCTCTTGTCTTTTCCTGTCTACCTGTAGTGCTCCCTTTAGTATTTTTGTAGAGCAGGTCTCTTGTTCACAAACTCTCTCAGTGTCTGTCTGTCTGAAAATATTTTAAACTCTTCCTCATTTTTGAAGAACAGTTTTGCTTGATATAGAATTCTTGATTTGCAGTTTTTCTCCATCAGTATCTTAAATATATTGTACCACTGACTTCTAACCTCCATGGTTTCTGCTGAGAAATCTGAATATAGACTTACTGAGCTTTCATTGAATGTGATGGATCACTTCCCTTGCTGCTTCCAGAAGTCTCTCTTTGACTTTGACATTTGACAATCTGATTAGCAAGTGTCTTCGAGTAGGACTATTTGGATCTATTCTGTTTTGGGTATGCTGTGCTTCTTGAATCTGTCATGTTATGTCTTTCATAAGAGTTTGGACATTTTTACTGATTAATTCCTCTATTATCCTTTCTGCCCTTCTTCTCTTCTCCTTCTGGGACACCAATAACACTTACATTCATGGGCTTCATGTTGTCATTCAATTCCCTGAGACCCTGCTCATGTTTTTCCACTAATTGTCCTTTTGGTTCTTTTGTGTGTAGGATTTTGGATGTTCTGTCCCATAGTTTACTAATCCCTCTGCCCCTTCAGACCTGCTGTTGCAAATCTCCACGATGTTTTTCATCTCTTCTACTGTGCCTTTCGTTCTCGTGATTTCCTCCAATTGTTTTTACAGTTTTTTTAGTTGCTTCCTCACATTCTTCCTATGTCTTCTTTATATCCCTTCATCTCTTTTGCCATGTCTTCTCTCAATTCATTGATTTGATTTTGAATTGATATAACATGTTTGTTTGAACATCTTTAGTTTTTTAAACTCGTCTATCTCCTTTGCATTGTAATTTTGTTCCTTTGACTGGGTCATGTCTTCTTTTATCCTAATGTGACTCAATTTTTTTGTTGGTGTTTAGGCATCAGGTTTCCTCCATTGATTTATTCTACAGGTCATGGTCACTCTTGCCCAGGGTTTTCTAGTTGGTTGGCTTTGTTCTCTATCTGTTCTTTGGCATTCAGTTCAAGTTTTTCTAGACGTCTAGCATATCTTCTGTTTAACTGATCAGAATTTTTCAGCTCTCATTTTGATTCTTGTCTTCCCTAGATGGGACCATTTTTATAGGAGTGTCTACCCTGATATAATCAACCACAAGCAGATTTTCCCAGACCAGACAGGTCCAGGTTTCAGGAGGAGAATGTAATCAGTATCAAATTTCCCTGAGGATGAGACTCAGCACCTTGTCAGACTTTCCTGCGAGGCCTCTAGAATCTGTGCATTTCCAGTGCTGCCCAGCTGGTGGTGCTTGTTAGACCAGAGCTCCCAACTGGCATAAAGGATGTGGTGCCTCTAATTTTCAGCAGACCACGTCCTTGCCAGAGACTGAGGGTGAGTCAGAAGCCAAGCTGAAGCTGTTTTTTTTCCGATGCCCCTGTGGTCTGAATTCACTGAAGGAGGCCACCACCACAGCTGTGCCCCACTCCCCCTTTTCTTGGGAAAGATATGCCCTTTGGAATTATTTCCTTCACTTGACTCCTTACTTTGTCTGATAGACCTACTTAACTCTACCCATGCTTGTGTCAGCGCTGATAATTGAAAATGCTGGAGGCTTTTTCTAATGAGCTACTTAGAATAGTTTACAAAATGAGAGAGAGAGAGAAAGAAAAGAAATCCGCTTTTCAGAAACAATCCACAGACCCCCAGTTTCATGAGTCAACAGCAGGAGTTGGTACCCAGCTCTGTGTATCCCTTTTCTTAGAGCACAGCCCTTTAACAGTATTGTGAACTTGGACAACTCCAAAAGCCTCTGTTTTTATTTATTTATTTTTCCTTCAGCCCCACTTCCTTTTTCTTGAAACAGACCTTAGAATTCCTCTCTTGCTTCCTCTGGGTTTATCTGTGCTTGAAGATTGTATTTAGTGTGTTAATTAAAACATGATTGGAACTTGGTTGAGCTGCCTTCCCTTGCTCCGAGTAGAGACTGTTTGTTTTACCCACAGGGAAGTCTTCCAACTTGGCTTCAGTGCCAGTGGGGAGGGTTGCCAGCCTCTGCCTTTTAGGGGTACTTTACTTATGGTTCTATGTTATGGTTTCAACAATTTCACCACTTCTAGACTGGTGTGTGATGTGTGTCCAGTCATGGAAGTCCCTCCAGTTGTTCCAGCCTATTTACTAGTTCTTCCTGGCTGTTTACTAAATGCTCTAGATCATTCAGTTCCACACCTCACTAAGCTGCCATCTTGCCCCACCCATTTCCCTCACTGTTGAGGGGAAGCTTTGCTGGATAGAGAATTGTTGGCTGGTAATTTTTCTCTCTCAGTATGTTAAATGTATTATATGACTGTCTTCTTGCGTAAGTGTTGTTGGATGAGAAATCAGCACATAGACTTATTTGCCTTCCCTGGAAGATGGTGAATCACTATTTTCTTGCTGCTTTTGGAATTTTCTCTTTCTTGGGCATTTGCATCTGATTACAATTTTTCTTGGAGAGGGTGTGTTCAGATTTATTCTGTTTTGAGTATGTTGGGCTTCTTGGATTTGCAAATTTATGTTTCTTATAAGGGTTGGGAAATTTTCATCCATTATTTCTTTGACTATGCTTCCCAGTTCTTTTCCCTTCTCTTCTGCTTCTGGGACACCCTTGATGTATATGTTTGTGCACCTCAGGTTGTCAGTCATTTTCCTGATACCCTGGTCAGATTTTTCCAATTTTCTCCATCTTTTCTTTTGACTGTGCAAATTCGACTACCCTGTCTTCTAGCTCAGTGATCCTTTCTTCTGCCTCTTCAGATATGCTGTTGTGTGTCTCTCTATATATATATATTTTTAACTTAAATTTTATATTGAGATTGTTCACATACCATACAATTATCCAAAGATCCAAAGTATACAATCAGTTGCCCACGGTACCGTCATACAGCTGTGCATCCATCACCACCATTTTTTATTCGATTTTTAGAACATTTTCATTACTCTAGAAAAGAAACAGATACAAAAGAACAAAACTCAAATCATCCCATTCCTCTAACCATCCCTCTCCATTATTGATTCATAATATTGGTATAGTACGTTTGTTCCTGTTGAAAGAAAGTTTAAATACTACTAAGTATAGTATATAGTTTGCAATAGGTATATTTTTTCCTATATGCCCCTCTCTCCTTAACTTCTAGTTATAGTGTCATATATTTGTTCTGGTTTATGAGAGAAATTTCTAGTATTTGTACAGTTAATCATGGACATTGCCAACCACAAGATTCACTGTTTTATACATTCCCATCTTTTAATTTCCAGCTTTCCTTCTGGTTGTCTACGTGACTCTGAGCTTATGCTTTCACCACATTCACACACAATTCAGCACTGTTATTCTCACAATGTGCTACCATTGCCTTTGTCCATTTTCAAACATTTAAGTTAATCCTAGTTGAACATTCTGCTCATAATAAGCAACCGCTCCCCATTCTTTAGTCTTGTGCTATATCCTGGTAACTTGTATTTTATGTCTATGAGTTTACATATTATAATTAGTTCATATCAGTGAGATCCTGCAGTATCTGTTCTAATGTGTCCATCTTATTTCACTCAATATAGTGTCCTCAAGGTTTCTTCATCAACTCATTTTTGTATAGATGGTTTTTTTCACACACCATCCATTCCATCCTAAGTAAAAAAATCTATAGTTCCCTGTATAGTCACATATTTTTGTATTCATCACCATAGCCACTATCTATGTAAGGACATCTCCATTTCTTCCCCAAAGATGAGGAAGATTCAAAAGAGGGAGAGAGACAAAAGAAAAGGAAAAGAGAAAGAAAAATATAATAGCTAGGAAGCACCAAAAGGAAGTAGAGCATTAAACTAAAGTGGAATAAAGAGTCAGACAACATCCCCAATGCCAAGAGTTCCATACCCTTCCCCCTTGCCCCCATATGCATTTAGCATTGGTCTATTGCCTTTGTTATATTGAAGGAAGCATAATACAATGTTTCTGTTAGTTATAGTTTCCAGTTTGCATTGATTGTATTTTCCCCCAATCCCACTCTATTTTTAACACCTTGCATTGTTGACATTCATTTGTTCTACCTCATGTAAAAACATATTTATACCTTTTATCACCATTGTTGAGCACCCTAGGTTTCACTGAGTTATACAGTACCAGTCTCCGTCCTTGTTCTTTCCTTCTGGTGTCCCACATGCTCCTAACGTTCCTCTTTCAACCATACTCACAGTCTTCTTTGTTCAGGGTACTTACATTGCTGTACTACAGTCTCCCAAAAATGTTTTCCAAACCCCTGTCTCCTGTCTTTTCCATTTGGTCTGTAGTGCTCCCTTTAGTGTTTCCTCTAGAGCAGGTATCTTGTTCACAACCTCTGTCATTGTCTTTTTGTCAGAGAATATTTTAAGCTCTCCCTCATATTTGAAGGACAGTATTGCTGGATATAGGATTCTTGGTTTTTCTCTTTCAGTATTTTAAATATATCACTCCACTTCCTTCTTGCCTCCGTGGTTTCTACTGAGAAATCCACACATGGTCTTATCAAGCTTCCTTTGTATATGTTGGATTACTTTTCTCTTGCTGCTTTCAGGATTCTCTCTTTATCTTTGATGTTTGATAATCTGATTATTAAGTGTCTTGGCATAGGCCTGTTCAGATCTATTGTGTTTGGGGTATGCTGCACTTCTTGGATCTGTAATTTTATGTCTTTCATAAGAGATGGAAATTTTCATTATTTCCTTTATTATTGCTTCTGCCCCTTTTCCCTTCTCTTCTTCTGGGACCCCTATGACATTTACATTCTTGCATTTCATGTAGTCATTCAGTTCCTGGAGCCGTTGCTCATATTTTTCCATTCTTTACTCTATCTTTTGTTTTTTCTGTAGGCTTTCAGGTTTCTTGTTCTCCAGTTCCTGAGTGTTTTCTTCTGCCTCTTGAGATCTGCTCTTGTATGTCTCCATTGTGTCTTTCATCTGTTTTGTTGTGCATTTCATTTCATGAATTCTGCCAGTTGTTTTTTTTTTTGAACTTTTGATTTCTACCTTATGTTTGCCCAGTGTTTTTATTATATGCCTCATCTCTTTTGCCGTATCTTCCCTAAACTTTTTGAATTGATGTAGTATTAGTTGTTTAAATTCCTGTATCTCAGTTGAAGTGTAAAGTTTGCTCCTTTGACTGGGCCATAACTTTGTTTCTCTTAGTGTAGTTTGTAGTTTTCTGTTGTCTAGGCATCTGTTTTCTTTGGTTACCCCAATCAGGTTCTCCCAGACCAGAACAGGCTCAGGTCTAGAAGAAGGCAATAGTGTCCTTTTCCTTGAGTGTGTCTTCAGTTGATACACCCTGTGACACCTCAAGTCACTGTGTTTTTCTGCCCAGCATGTGGCAGCTGTCAGCCTGTTGCTCCAGACTGGTGTAAGGATGTGTGGCTCATGGCTGTTTTCCCTCAGGCTCTGGCATCTGGTTCTGAATGGAATGGAGGTAGTAGAGCTGGGCCCCACCTTTTCCTCTTAGGGAAGATACACACCCTGGGGAGATGTTATTTACATTCAAATAGTCTTCTCTGCCTGTGCTATCTCCACCCTTGTTTGAGTCTGAGTGCTGTGAACTGACAATGACTGAGGCTTTCTCCACTGAGCCATAAAAGGGACAGAAATCACCCCTCCAGGGCCAAGCCCATGGTTACCCTTAATTTCACCCATCAGCCTGAGGTATTACCCAGTCCTTTGGATTTCACCTCCATCCTAGAGAGGTCCTCTGGTTCTCCAAGGTCAGACATCACCTATAGCCTCTGTCTCCTTGTTGGGGATTCATAGCTTGAATTGAGCAGCCCACGCTTGTTAATTAAAAGCCTAGTTGAAGCTCAGCTGAGCTATATTCACTTGCTGAGAGAGTGCTGCCCTCTAGCACAGTGGGGCTTTGCAGTTTGCCTTGGGGAAGGGGGCTCTCAGGCTTTGCAGTTTGCCATGGGAGATGGGGCTCTCAGCTCAGGTCTGCCATTTTTACCTACAGATTTTTGTGCTGCGATCTCAGGCATTCCTCCCAATACAGGTTGGTGTCTGATGAGTGGAGTCACATTTGTCCCCTCACAAGTATTTCATATTATTTACTAGTTGTTCCTGGTTGTTTCTTAGTTGTTCCAGGGGGACTAACTAACTTCCACTCCTCTCTATGCTTCCATCTTAGCTACTCCCCCTCTAATATATTTTTAATTTCATCTACAGTGTATTTCATTTCCATAATGTATGTTGCCATTTAATGTATTTTTTCAAATTGTTGTTTATGCTTTCCTAGTGTCTTCCTCATATCCTGTATCTGTTTATGCATATTTTCCTTAATCTCTTTCAATTGATTAAATACATTTGTTTGAACATCTTTGCTTGCTTTTTCCAAACTCTGAATCTCCTCTAGTGTTTTCAGTTTTCCCTTGACTGGGTGATATCTTCCCATGTTTTAGTATGCCTTATGAGTTTTTGTTGATATTTCTTCATCTGATTATCTTCATTTGTCTATTCTAAAGGTTGGTTTCTTTCTCTTGTCTAGGATTAAGTTATTTCCTGTGTTTGTATGGGGCAGTCCTTTATGGGAGCCTCAGTATTTCCCAGCCCAAACAGTGATGATTATCCATGCAGGGGGAGTAGACCAGCTCCAGTGTGTCTGAGAAAGGGTCTGGAGAGGATTCAAAAAGCCCTGTTTTTTCCCCTGCATGTTCCAGCCTGCCCTACAGGCTTATTCATCCTGAAAAGGTGTTTACCTCATGTAACCCAGTAGTGTCTGTCCCAGCGGGAGGGGCTGAATTGTGGGGATCCTGTACTCTCAATTCACTGGCCAATATTTGCCTCAGTATTTGGCTGTGTACCCCTCTGTATTTGGGGCAAAGGACTGCTGAAACCTGCCCAGTCTGCAGCCATCCCCCAGGCAAGAATTGGGCATCTAGCTGCTTCCCTCATGGGTAGGGAATGGGCACCAGGATCCATAGCCAGTTACAGTGTCTGCTCACATTCTCTCAGGCCCTTCCCACAATGACCTGGGCCTTGAAATATCTTCCCCAGTCTCCAGGTCACCAAAGAGTTGATTTGGCCTGTTTCTGCCTGGCTCCTTGCTGCTTTGGGGAAAGTAGTAGGTTCTGCTTTTCCCTCCGTAATCTTTAATTTTCGAAGCTCCTCCTGGTACCTCCTTTATTAAAATGCATTTTTGTTGTGAACATTAGCATATATACTTAACAATGATAGCTTTCAAAGTGAGATTTAACAAGTAGTTAGAAAGCAGATTTCAAAAAATATTATGGGTTTCACTTACACATTTTCAGTTAATTCCATTATTGTAAAATATAACAAATAAACAGAGAGGTGTTAACATTCAAGTACACCTCAACCAGTAGTTATATAGGTAATTTCAAAAAATACTGTGGGTTATATTTCCGCAGTTTCACTTCTTTCTTTATTGTGAAATACAGGTGCTAACATTCAAAGTGCAATTCAATGAATTGCTAGAGTAAATTTCGAAGAATGTCATAGGTTACAGTTCTACTATTTCAGTTATTTCCTTCTGGCTGTTCTAATACCCTAGCATCTATATTTGCATTTGTGTGTGTGTGTGTGTGTGCATTTTATTATTCATAATCCTTTGTTAAATCCTAGCTTGTCTATTGCTACCCCTTTCTCTTGTTTAAAAATGTTCTCAGTTTTCAGGGGTGTCTAGGTGGTGACAACAGTAACTTTTTCACATTCAGAGACTGTGTTTACACTATGGGTAAGGGGGCTGTATCTGATTGTTGTTCTTAAAGAAGCTGTTGCCTCTGGGTTTTATGACTTTTCTGGCATAGGAACACTCTGTTGGATTTAAGTTTCTGAGAGATAAAACTTACTAAGTGAATCTTTATAAAATCTCAAATAGGGACCTAAGAATTTTGGACTATTGTTGGTAAGGGCATGGAATACTGTGGCCATTTGGGATATCTATTGGGAACTTGCCTAAGAGAAACCTCCAGGATAGCCTCATGACTCTAATTGAGATCTCTTAGCCACTGTAACCTTATTCTGTTCCCTTTGTTTTCCCCCTTTAAATGAAGTAGACACCTTAAATCCCTTGCTACCAGGGCCAGATCATTCCTGGGAGTCATGTCTCAGGTTGTGAGGGAGATTCATTTCCCTGGGAGTCATGTCCCCTTTTAGGGGAGGTAAATGAATTTATTTGCTGAGTTGGGCTTAGCGAGAGAAAGGCCACATCTGAACACCAAAAGAGGTTCTCTGGAGGTGGTTCTTAGACATAATTATATGAAGGCTTAGCCTCCAGTGTACAGCCCTAAGTTTAAAAGAACTAGCCTCAAGATTGAGGGCCTGATTTATTAAGGTGTGGGTTCCTAATTCACATAACCTATATTTTGTTCCAAGATAAACAGTTTCTCACATTATCTTCACTTAGTTTTTACAATCATCATCACTCACTATTTTAAACAATTATCATAACATAAGACAGCCCAGAGTTTTGTCAGCTGCAAATGATTTATCCCGTTAGTGTATTGCTTGTAAACTATGCTGTTTAATGCAATCTCTGAAATGTAATGGGGAGTTTTCCCATATACCACTGTGTTGTTGACTCTTTCTACCAGTGTCATACCTTATAAGTATGTCATACTAACACTTATGTATATCTGTAGTGCTACTGTGTGGGTTACATGCTTTAAACAACCACTTTTGACCATGTTCACCTTCAGTGCAGCACTGATACTTATAATCCCATTAATGAACCACAATCACACCTGTCTGTTTCTGTACCATTAAGTTCAACCTCATTATGATGTCTGAACATATTAGATTATCATTCCCCCTTTACTTGCTTCTATCTATCTCTAGGTCCTCTTATATTCTACAGTGTAAGACACTTATTTTACATTGTTCACAGAGTTCACATTACTGGTAACATACAGTGTCTCTCGTTTTGTGTCTGTGGTAGGTATGCTTTTTTGAAATGCAATTTTATTGAGATAAATGCAATTTTATTGAGATATTCCTTCTGGCTATCCTAATACCCTAGCATCTGTATATATATATATATGTGTGTGTGTGTGTGTGTGTATTTCATCATTCATAATCCTTTGTTAAATCCTAGCTTGTCCTTTGATACCCCTTCCTCTTGTTTAAAAATTTTCTCAATTTCCTGGAGTGTCTAGGTGGTGACTACACTAACTTTTTCATATTCATAGAGAGTGTTGACACTATGTGTAAGGGGGCTGTATCTGATTGTTGTTCTTAAGGAATCTGTTGCTTCTGGGTTTTAGGACTTGTCTGGCATAGGAATGCTCTGTTGGATTTAAGTTTCTGAGAGATAAAACTTGGTGAGTGAAGTTTACAGTCACTGGCTCACAATAATATCACAAAATTAAAACTATATCCCTGTGATGGTTTAGATGTATTATGTCCCCCAAAATGCAGTCTTGTGTGGGCAGATGTATTAGTGTTGATTAGGTTGGAATCTTTGGATTAGTTTGTTTTCATGGAGATGTGACCCACATCTTTGGAACACATTTATAATTTGTTGTGTTTTTTTGTTTTGTTTTGTTTTGTTTTTTTATTATTAAATTCAGTTTTATTGAAATACATTTACACAGCATACAATCATCCATGACATACAATCCACTGTCCACAGTATGATAACATAGTTATGCGTTCATCTCCACAATCTATCTCTGAGCATTTTCCTTACATCAGAAAGAAACAGAACAAGAATAAAAAATAAAAGTGAAAAAAGAACACCCAAATCATCCCCCCATCCCACCCCATTTGTCCTTTAGTTTTTATCCCCATTCCTCCACTCATCCATACACTAGATAAAAGGGGTGTGATCCACAAGGTCTTCACAATCACACTGTCACCCCTTGTAATCTACATTATTATATAATTGTCTTCAGGAGTCCAGACTGCTGGGTTGGAGTTTGGTAGTTTCAGGTATTTACTTCTAGCTATTCCAATACATTAAAGTCTAAGAGGTGTTATCTATATAGTGCATAAGAATGTCCACCAGAGTGACCTCTCAACTCCATTTGGAATCTCTCAGCCACTGAAACTATTTCGTCTCATTTTGCATCCCCCTTTTGGTCAAGAAGATACTCTCAGTCCCACAATGCCAGGTCCACCTTCATCCCCGGGAGTCATACTCTGCGTTGCCAGGGAGATTTACACCCCTGGGAGTTGGGTCCCACATAGGGGGGAGGGCAGCGAGTTCGCCTGTCGAGATGGCGCAGAGAGAGAGAGGGCCACATCTGAGCAACAAAGAGGTACTCGGGGAGACTCTTAGGCACCATTACATACAAGTTTAGACTCTGTGGTAATGAGCTTCATAAGGGCAAGTCCCATGCTCGAGGGCTCAGCACATCAAACCGCCAGTCCCAATGTTTGTGACAACATCAACACCAGTCCAGGTGAGAATGTCCAACACATCCGCACCTTCCCCCAGATCCTCAGGGCTGGGGAGGGGGAGTCTGTAAATATATTTTTTATTATCTGCCCAAATTACTCTAGGATGTCTCACTATTTCACTCCAGCCTATACTAACCTGCCATATCTCACTTCCTATTCAAAGTTCCATGCAATTGTGGTCTTTGAACAAATCGACTGTAGAGTTGTACCGTTTAGAAAATTTAGATCCTGTACCAAATAGATATCTATTCCCTTGATGTCATATGAAAGTTGAAGTTTTAAAACACAATCAGTTTCAACCTTTACCCTTTGGCCTGGCTTGCCCTGGTCTTAACCAGACCTGCTTCATTCATATCAGTAATTGAAGTCTGGGCTCTTTTTCAGCTTTTTTTTTTTTTTTTTCCAGTGGCTGTATGCACTAATACTGACATTCATATCTGCCGAGCTCTAGCTCTGAGTTTCAGGTGTCTCAGAGATATGCATTGTTCCAGAGACCAATCAGGTTATACGCTAGGGGATCAGCATCTCAAAGTTTAGAGATTGGCCTTACAATTCAGGGATAGAGTTAACTGCTGTAAGAGCTTACAATCTAGAGACTATTACAATTATTGTGTCCACGTTAGGCTATGTTCTAAGATTCAATTCTGAGTTTACACGTCATAGTTAGTCCATATTGGTGAGGCATCATCCCTCTCACCATGTTTTCTCAAACACTTTTACTCCTATATATATATTTTCCTACAATTTTATAGAGTTATGTTCACATACAATACATTTATCCATAGTGTACAATCAGTTGTTCATGGTATCATCATAAAGTTGTGCATTTATCACCACAGTCAGCACTTGAACATACTGATTACTACAAGAAAAATTGTTTGTTTTTTTTTAGCAATAAGAAAAAATGATAAAAAGAAAAATAACATGTCATACAATACAATATACTACTAAGGACAGCAAGTAACACCACTACCAAGAATCCCATATTACTCCCCTATATCCCCATCTCATATACATTTAGCATTGGCATATTGCTTTTGTTACATTTAATGGAGGTATATTACAATGTTACTGTTGACCATAGACTCCAGTTTGCTTTGATTATGTTTTTTCCTGAATACCATCCCTTTTTCAAATTTCTACATGGTTGACATTCATTTGCTTTCCCACATGCAAAAACATTTTTATATTTGTATATTTAGTAACAGTCATTGGCCACTCCAGTTTTTGCCACGTTATACAGTCCCAGTCTTTATCATCTATCTTTACCTCTGGTGTCATACATTCTCCTATCCCACCTCTTTCAGCTTTACTCACAGACATCTTTGTTCAGTGTACTTAAAATACCGTGCTACCATCACACAGTATTATGCTATCTATTTCTGGATCTATGCAATCAATCCTAAGCATTCTGTAGTCCTTCAGCATCAAATGGCTGATCTCTGCCCTCTTTCTATCTCCTGGTCGCCTGTGTTGTCAGCTTTTAACTCCCAAAGTTTGTTCATTAATGTCTCTTCATATTAGTGAGACCATACAGAATCTGTCCTTTTGTTTCTGGCTAACTTCACTCAACATAATGTCTTCAAGGTTCATCCATATTATTACATGATCCATGTCTTTGTTCTGTCTTACAGCTACATAATATTCCATCATGTGTATATACCACAGTTTGTTTATCCACTCGTCCTTTGATTGACATTTGGGCTGTTTCCATCTCTTGGCAATTGTGAATAATGCTGCAATAAACATTGGTTTACAAATGTCTGTTTGTGTCTTAAGTTTCAGTTCCTCTGAGCATATACCCAGCAATGGAATAGCTGGGTCATATGGCAAATCTATATTTAGCTTCCTGAGGAACCTCTATACTGTCTTCCAGAGTGGTTACACCATTCTACATTCCCACCAACAATGAATAAGTGTGCCTCTTTCTCCACATCCTCTCCAGCACTTGTCATTTTCTGTTTTTTGGATAATGGCCATTCTGGTAGGTGTGAGATGATATCTCATTGTGGTTTTGATTTGCATTTCCTTAATAGCCAGTGAAGTTGAGCATTTTTTTCACATGCTTTTGAGCCATTTGTATTTCCTCTTCAGAAAAATGTCTATTCATGTCTTTTGCCCATTTTTTAATTGGATTGTTTGACTTTCTGTTATTGAGATGCAGGATTCCTTTATATATTCAAGATATTAAACCCTTATGTGATATGTGGTTTCCAAGTATCATCTCCCATTGTGTAGGTTGCCTTTTGACTTTTCTGACAAAGTCCTTTGATGTACAAAAGTGTTTAATTTTGAGGAGATCCCATTTGTCTATTTGTTCTTTGGTTGCTCGTGCCTTGGGGGTGAGGTCTAAGAAACCCCCTCTTTTCACAAGATCTTTAAGATATTGCCCTACATTTTCTTCTAAGAGTTTTATGGTCTTGGTGCTAATGTTTAGGTCTTTGATCCACTTTGAGTTAATTTGGGTATAAGGTGTGAGATGGACATCCTCTTTCATTCTTTTGGAAATGAATATCCAGTTCTCCAAACACCATTTATTGAACAGGCTGCTCTTTCCCAGTTGCTTCGGCTTCACTGCCTTATCAAAGATCAGTTGTCCATAGATGTGAGGGTCTACTTCTGAACACTCAATTTGATTCCATTGATCAGTATATCTGTCCTTATGCCAGTACCATACTGTTTTGAGCACTGTAGCTTTGTAATATGCTTCAAAGTCAGGTAGTGTGAGACCTCCCACTTCATTGCTCTTTCTCAAGACATTTTTGGCTATTCGGGGCACCTTACCCTTCCAAATAAATTTAGTTATTGGTTTTTCTATTTCTGTAAAGTAAGTTGTTGGGATTTGAATTGATATTGCATTGAATCTGCATTGAGTGTGATGTTAGCTGTAGGTTTAGGTAAAATTGCCATCTTAACTATATTTAGTCTTCCAGTCCATGAACATGGTATGTTCTTCCATTTTTTCAGGTCTTGTTCAATTTCTTTTAGCAGTTTCTTATAGTTTTCTATGTAAAGGTCTTTTGTGTCCTTGGTTAAGTTTATTCCTAAATACTTGATTCTTTTGGTTGCTATTGTAAATGGGATTTTTTTCTTAATTTCCTCCTCTTGTTGCACATTACTTGTGTATAGGAACACTACAGATTTTTGTGTGTTGATCTTGTAGCCTGCTACTTTGCTGTATTCATTGACTAGTTCTAGTAGCTTTGCTGTAGATTTTTCTGGATTTCCTATGTATAGAATCATGTCATCTGCAAATAGTGAAAGTTTTACTTCTTCCTCTCCAATTTGGATGCCTTTTATTTCTTTTTCTTGCCTGATTGCTCTAGCTAGAACTTCCAGCACAATGTTGAATAACAATGGTGATAGTGGGCATCCCTGTCTTGTTCCTGATCTTAGAGGAAAAGCTTTCAGTCTCTCCCCATTGAGTGTGATGTTAGCTGTAGGTTTTTCATATATTGTCTTTATCATATTGAAAAAGTTCCCTTCTATTCCTATCCTTTGGAGTGTTTTCATCAGGAAAGGATGTTGAATTTTGTCAAATGCCTTTTCTGCATCAATCGAGATGATCATGTGGTTCTTCTGCTTTGATTTATTGATATGGTGTATTACATTAATTGATTTTCTTGTGTTGAACCAGCCTTGCATACCTGGAATAAATCCCACCTGGTTGTGGTGTATAATTCTTTTAATGTGCTGCTGGATTCGATTTGCGAGTATTTTGTTGAGGATTTTTGCGTCTATATTCATTAAAGAAATTGGTCTATAATTTTCTTTTTTTGTAGTATCTTTGCCTGGTTTTGGTATTAGGGTAATGATGGCTTCATAGAAAGAGTTAGGTAGCTTTCCCTCTTCTTCAATTTTTTTGAAGAGATTGAGCAGGATTGGTACTAATTCGTTCTTGAATGCTTGGTAGAATTCACATGTGAAACCATCTGTTCCTGGGCTTTTCCTTTTTGGGAGCTTTTTGATGACTGACTCAATCTCTTTACTTGTGATTGGTTTGTTGAGGTCATCTATTTCTTCTTGAGTTAATGTTGGGTGTTTATGCTTTTCTAGGAAGTTGTCCATTTCATCTAAGTTGTCTAGTTTATTAGCATATAGTTGCTCATAGTATCTTCTCATTATCTCTTTAATTTCTGCAGGGTTGGTAATTATATTTCCTTTCCCATTTCTGATTGCATTTATTTGCATCTGCTCTCTCTTTTTTTTTTGTTAGCCTAGCCAGTGGTCCATCGATTTTATTGATTTTCTCAAAGAACCAACTTCTGGTTTTGTTGATTCTCTCTATTGTTTTCCTGTTCTCAATTGCATTTATTTCTGCTCTAATCTTTGTTATTTCTTCCCTTCTGCTTGCTTTGGGGTTAGTTTGCTGTTCTTTCTCTAATTCCTCCAGATGAGCAGTTAACTTCAATTTTTGCTCTCTCTTCTCTTTTAATATAAGCATTTAGGGCAATAAATTTCCCTCTCAGCACCACCTTTGCTGCATCCCATAAATTTTGATAAGTTGTGTTTTCATTGTCATTTGCCTCAAGGTATTTACTAATTTCTCTTGTAATTTCTTCCTGTACCCACTGGTTTTCTAAGAGGGTGTTGTTTAGCCTCCATATGTTTGTGAATTTTATGCCCTTCTGCCTTTTATTTATTTCCAACTTCATTCCATTGTGGTCTGAGAAAGTGTTTTGTATAATATCAATATTTTTATATTTGTTGAGACTTGCTTTGTGACCCAACATGTGGTCTATCCTAGAGAATGTTCCATGAGCACTTGACAAAAAAAGTGTATCCTGCTGTTGTTGGATGTAGTGCTCTAGAAATGTCTGTCAAGTCTAGTTCATTTATCATACAATTCAACATCTCTGTTTCTTTAGTGATCCTCTGTCTAGATGTTCTATCCGTTGATGAGAGTGGTGTATTGAAGTCTCCAACTATTATTGTAGAGGTATCTATTTCTCCTTTCAATGATCGCAGTGTTTGCCTCATGAATTTTGGGGCATTCTGGCTTGGTGCATAAATATTTGACTGTTATGTTTTCTTGATGAATTGACCCTTTTATTAATATATAGTGTCCTTCTTTGTCTCTTTTAATTGTTTCGCTTTTGAAGTCTAACTTGTCTGATATTAATATAGCTACTCCCGCTTTTTTCTGGTTGTTGTTTGCATGAAATATCTTTCTCCAACCTTTCACTTTCAGTCTATGTTTGTCCTTGTGTCTAAAGTGAGTTTCTTGTAGACAGCATATAGATGGGTCCTGTTTTTTAATCCATTCTGCTAGTCTCTGTCTAAAGTTATTGGGGAGTTTAATCCATTTACATTTAGTGTTATTACTGTAAGGGCAGTACTTTCTACTACCATTTTGTTTTTTGGAATTTATATGTCATATCTTATTTTTTCCTCTCCTTTTACCTTTCCTGATAATCTTCATTTCTGCACTCTTCTCCAACTCTCTCTCTCCTGTCTTTTCCTATCAGCCTGTAGCACTCCCTTTAGTATTTCTTGTAGTGCCGGTCTCTTATTCACAAACTCTCTCAGTGTCTGTGTGTCTGAAAATGTTTGAATCTCTCCCTCATTTTTGAAGGAAAGTTTTGCTAGATATAGAATTCTTGGTTGGCAGTTTTTCTCTTTCAGTATCTTCAATATATCATGCCACTGTCTTCTTGCCTCCATGGTTTCTGCAGAGAAATCTGTACATAGTCTTATTGACCTTCCCTTGTATGTGATGGATTGCTTTTCTCTTGCTGCTTTCAGAATCCTCTCTTTGTCTTTGACATTGGACAATTTGACCAGTAAGTGTCTTGGAGTAGGTCTATTGGGATCTATTGTATTTGGGGTGCGTTGTACTTCTTGACTCTAATTTTCTATCTTTTATAAGAGTTGGGAAATTTTCAGTGAATATGTCTTCTATTACTCTTTCTGCCCCTTTTCCCCTCTCTTCTCCTTCTGGGATACCCAATAACATGTATATTTGTGTGTTTCATGTTGTCACGCATCTCCCTAAGACCCTGCTCATATTTTTCCATTTTTTTCACCATCTGTTCTTTTGTGTGTATGAATTCGAATGACTTGTCTTCCAATCCACTGATCCTTTCTTCTGCCTGTTCAAATCTACTATTGTGTCCCTCCATTGTGTTTTTCATCTCCTCCATTGTGGCCTTCATTCCCATGAGTTCTGCCATTTGTTTTTTTAAGTTTATGAATTCTTCTTTATGGTCAGCCAGTGTCTTCTTTATATCCTTCATCTCTTTTGCTAGATCTTCCTTCATTTCATCAAATTTATTTAGCATTAGTTGCCTCCACTCCTGTGTCTCAGCTGAGCTATTAGTTTGTTCCTTTGGCTGGTCCATGTTTTCGTGTTTCCTGGTATGGCTTGTTATCTTAAGTTGTCTAGGCATCTGATTTTCTTGATTAGTTTATTTTGGAGCTTGTTTTCTGTCTTTTACCTAGTGGTTTTCTTGTTGGTTGGCTTTGTTCTCTGGCCTCTGTTATTCAGTTCAACTTATTCTAGACCTCTAACTTAGGTTCTATGTAGTTGATCAGAATTTTTCCCCTCTTGTTTTTTCTGTTTCTTGCTCTGCCTCTATGTAACCTTTTTGTGAGTGGGTCTCCTCAGATATGGTCGACCCTAGTCAGATTTTCCCAGTCTAGTGAGGCCCAGGTCTCAGTGGGAGGGTATGGAGTTTTCCTGAGAATGAGACCCTCCTATGAGGCCTTTAGAATTGGTGCTTTTCCTCTCCTGTCCAGCAGGTGGTGCTGGCCAGCCTGCAGCTCCCC
This sequence comes from Choloepus didactylus, assembly GCF_015220235.1. NCBI lineage: Eukaryota > Metazoa > Chordata > Mammalia > Pilosa > Megalonychidae > Choloepus > Choloepus didactylus. The sequence goes on along the minus strand of NC_051329.1, from coordinate 31,827,984 downwards.
CACCAGTGTAAGGAGGTATTGAGCCTTTATTTCTCCTGGTGACTCTGATCCTGTCAGGGGCGTGGCTGACTGAAGCCGGAATCTGAATTCCGGCCCCTGGGGTCTGAATTACCAGAAGGAGGACTGCCAGTTGAGCTGGACCTCCCTCCACTCTCCCAATCCTGAGAACTCCAGTTGTCTCTCAGGGGCACTATTCCCTTCTCCCCTCTCCTCTTTGGGGCCTCTCCAGGTAGATTCCTTGGTCAGCCTGAGTTGCCAATTAAAGACGGGGGTGGAGGCCTTCAGTAGTGAACACGGAACTCCAAGACACTGTGGGCACTCCGTCTCCCCCAAGCCCAGCCTAGTCCCCCAACCTGGGCCTTCCAACAGAAAATAACCACATATATTACTTTTAGATTTAAAAAAAAAAAAGAAAAAATAGAAAAGAAATCAAGAAAAAGAAAAAGGAAAAAAAAAAAAAAAAGTCTCTTTTAAAAGTCTTTCCCCAGCCTGGAAGTTTTGTCAGTGTCAGAATAGAGCATTTAAAGATATGCTTTGGGCTATTGTCTGATAATTACTCTCCAAAGGCTTCAGTTCCACTCCTGCCAGGGGCTACTGAAATGCAAAAAGATAAGGGATCAGTGAGAAGCCAGAAGGGACAAAATGTAGGGGGAAAAAAATGGCTTTTTTGGAGTCTAGGAATGGGTGCCTGCTTTTACGTGCCCCCACTTCTCGGAGCCCAGCCCTTCTTTAGCACCCCAGCTCCCAAAGTTAGTTAGTTAATTTGTTAATTAATTCTGCAGTTGAGGCTGGGTTGAGCTTCCCTTCTTGTCCTCAGCAGATTGCTGTTTTTTGATTTTTTTTTGTCCCCCCTTTCAGGGAGCCGGCAGCAAGACAGTCTGTGAGGTCTGGGTGGGGAGGGGCGCCAGACCCCTGGTCTGGGAAACTTACAATGTTCGCTGCGATCTCAGGTTTTCCTCCAATTCCAAACTTGTGTCCAATGTGCGACTGGTTACTGGAGACCCCGAAAACACTGTTTCATATAGTTCTTGGGTAATTGCCAGCTGCTCTAGGGGAGAGACGAAATTCTGCTCCTCACCACTCTGCCCTGTTTGTTGTGGTTTTTAACAAAGAATATGTAATTTTTTGTCAAGCTAGGTGTCTTTGAAGTCTGTTTAGGAAAATACTGTATTACTGGTTGTCTCTCACATCCATTCACCCACATCCCTCAGATGGGTAAATCATGTGAGAAAATTACAGCATCTGTAATAATGCAGTTTTTATACCTAGTCAATGAATAATTTGATTTATTGGTTCTAACAATTTGAGATGAATTATCAGTGATGGTCATTTTTTTTAGAGCAGCATTTTATACCATAAAGGGTATCTACTTGGTTTTACAAATGGGAGCCCTCTCCTCTTCATTCTAAAATTTTCACTTTTTCACTTATATTTCACTTATATTTCAGGCAGATCACATCCCTTGAAACAGCTAGTTTTTGTAGACAGATATTTCAAAATTTATGTGATTGGGTGACAGTATCTGTGACTGCAATCACAGTCCTACATTTATGTTAATTATATATTTTCACCCAAGATGTTCATCACAACAGGAATGCCCTGGTGAAAATATAGTGATTTTTTGTTAATTACTTGGTGAAAAGCCAGTCATTCACCTGCCCAACAATAGACACGTTGCTTAGTAAATTCACAGAGTGAAAGAAAGCCAAGTATGTAGAATTAGTTGCCAAAGGGTAAAACTAGGTAATATGCAGAGATGGTTAGAGAAGGATGTACATATTATTTGGTAATTCTTAGAGAAATGACACTTTTTAAACTGTATATTAATGCTGTTTTTATTTAATAGTGAAAAAAATTTAATTGTGTTTTCTAGAAATGTTTCATGACTGAAGAATTGTAGAAATGGATAAAGGGTAGTATTACAGATGAAAATGAAACCTCTCCTTGTTCTGAGCATGTCAGCTTTGTTCCTCTTCACCCTGGAATCTCATGATTGACTGTATATGGGAGGGAGAGCATGTCATTTTCTTTCAAATAATTTATTTTCAAATACAAAAAATAATAATATGAGGGTACAGGATTCAGTTTTTAAAACAAAACATTTACACTTAATTGACCATCTAGCCATGTAAAAAAAAACACGCATGTCTAGATAGTAGCTGTTGGACCTTGCATTGTGGAGAACACATGCCCTCTGAAAATTCTGTCATGAGCCATCGCCATGGTTATCGGACGATGCACATATGGCTCACGGTTCTAACTGTCACTCTGTGTGGAGAGAGATTGAAAGTTGGTGGCAGGTAAAGAAGCTCTCAGCTTCAGTCCAGAGATGGGAAATCTCAATTGCTGCTCAAAAGGTATGCTCATATTGACCTGCTTAATTAATTGAGTCCCCACAAATACACAAAGATGATTTTCTAAAACTGTTTCTCATCTTTTTTTCAATTTCTCCTCTCCAGTTTGTAACAGTTTTAAATGTGTTTTATAGTTTTATTTTATTCATTTATATTTTGTTTTTACTACAAAGCTGATGGCTATTAAAATTAATCTCCATTCAGAAAAATTTAGTTTTTCTTATGTTGTCCTACATCCCACACTGCCTCCACCTTAGTTATTCATTTGGGAGAATATGGTGATGTCTCTTTTACTGTTCTGTACTCATTAAGGTCATAGTAAATTATTTTCAGAAATATGGAGTGAATCTGTATAGGTTGAGATGAGTAGGAAGGCATTTCACACAATGAAGTGTTTCTATCTTGGTTTTATCATGCCTTCCAGGTACTTTTCAAGTTGAAATGAGTATTTAGTTCAGTACATTTGGGTGCCTGTTACTTACATAATTATAACTAGTTTTCCAAAACATCTTAAGAACGTGTATGTGTAATTTATGGGCCAAAATACACATTTCCTTTTATACTTGTTGGTTACCCTAAATCCCCATTTTACAGATATAGCTATATATACTTTCATCCAATGATTCGTCTCCCTAAAGATAAGTATGTGAAGGAGAGAGTAACTTTTTGTCAGTTACCCAATGAGAGTCCATCTTTCAACAAATAGCTACAGAGAGAGAAATAGGTCAATGAACTTATAGGGACTGATAAATAACCAATATATTGACAGTTATTTACACACACAGGAAAATACGTAATATATGTAGAAGAGAAGGGTAATAAAATTTGTGAAGTGGATTGACCAGGAAAACCTCAATTCATGACTATTAAACAGCATTCATAAACACTAGCCTTTTGTCCTAGTCATGTTCCCTAGAAATTCATGAGCAGCACCAACAGTGTACTGATAGTTATTCTGTATCCCCTCAGCTCCCACAGGGGACCCATTAGAGGACATTTCTCATGCCAAGGCAGATGAAGAGGACCCATCAAACATCAAGGTAAGGTTGTCCTTTTTGTTTGACATAAATGTATTGATTTCTTTGTATCTTTCTTTTAAAATCAGGTTCAGATTTGAAAATTTGATCATGTAGTTTATAGAGTTTAGGGACTTTCTACTTGGCTGGGGGTGGGGCAGAATCTCTGACCAACTGTCAACTGGTTCCAGAAGGTCCTTTGAATTTGGTAGCATCAGATTTGAAACTGTATTGTAGAAGGGCTTTTCCTCAGTGGGATTCTTTCATTCTTTGGATAAATAATTTTGTGATTTCCTGCCAAAGTGGACTTGACAGAAAAATCCTCTCAGAAAGTATGTGCCTTTTTCTGCAGGTGCCTTCTCCTCTTGCTTTTGTGTTCTTTGACTCAACCATGGTTTCCCATTTAATATTCTAGAGCAACTAAGAGAGCAAAAAACCTCTGGAACAAGTGTACAGAATGATCTGATCCTCACAGTGTTTCTTTTCCTTCATTACAGTGTTTCATTTCCTCAAGAAGAAGAGGAAAAGGTGTGTATTCTGGATTCATTCACTGGCTAAGGAACGAAATCTAGATGAGTATGGTGAGGTTTCCTTGCTAGCTTTAGTGTGGAGAGCCACAGTGATTCCCAATTCCATGTCACAGTGAGAATGTGCTGTGTGGTGAGAGAAACTGATTCTTAGGTTAAGAACTCTAACCCTATTTCTACATTCCCTGGAAGGAGCTAGGTTCTTCTTGTGTGGTGTAAAGTAGCATGAATTGCATTTTGGAGGTGTCAATGGATAAGTCATTGTGGTCTCATTGTGAATGTGTGTGTGTGTGTGTGTGTGTGTGTGTGTATTCACAAGTGCTTGTGTGTATTTATCCTTGATGTAGGTCCCATTTACCACAGAACAATTGCCAGTGTCAACTATGCCAAGTAAATAATCTCATCTGAGCCCAGCACAGTTTACATATACTAGCTCATATAATCTTTAGAGCCATATGAGGTGGGACTGTTTACTATACACATGACTCTGAATAATGGAGGAATAGAGAGATATATCCCCAATCTCATGTGCTTGTTTGGGAAAGAGGCAAAAATATGTACCCAACCATGTGAGCCCAGTGTTGATACTCTGAACACCTGACCTGCACTTAACACTCTGCCATAGGAATATTAGACATTGTACAATGGATGTGTAGCATCTGTGCATGTGTCTGTAAGCTCCCAAACCAACAGTGTTCCCAAACACTGCCCATCCTTAGAAGTTAGCCTCAGTAATCACATCACCCAGGACACCTATCAGTCCATCTTAGTACCACTTTCACATACTTCTTGTGAGCCACAGACCTCAGAGTTCAAAGTCACCAGTTTGTACGTTGAGGTCAAAATCTGATAGAGAAAATCTGATAGAGAAAATCTGATAGATTACCTGGCCAAAATCTGATGAGAATTGGGAAGGAACTTTAAAGTATTTGATTCCGTTATTACCATGCACCCTAGTAATCCTCCTATCTTACAAACTGCACACGTTATGGAGAGTGATGAATAAGAACTGAAAATCCACCTTGGTTTTTTTCCTGCATCACCCCTTTGGAACAGTGCTGTGCACCTGATTAGAGAGCATTTGTGGTTAACCCATTGTGGCTTTCATTAAGGAATTCTCCCACTGTGGGCTGGTTAGTGTTAGCAAAGAGAGTCAGCTCTTTTCCTGAAAACATATACATGGACTAGAAAAGGAAGACTGGAAGGAAAATATGCAATCAATCTGTGGTTATGTTTAAACAGTAGGGTTTCAATATTTTCAAATTTTCAGTACTTGATTACATTTATAACAAGTTAGTGTTTAAATTCAATGGAATATTTTGCATAGAATTCACTCAGATCACTCAGTAGAGTGCAAAATCTCATAAAAGAGAAGACAAATGAAGAAGAAGCGTGTGTGGATCCATGAAGGGTGGAATGGTTTTGAAAGCTGTTAAGAAACTAAAGGCACTTAGGCTGGGTTTCAAAAATGCAGAGGTGGAATGAAGACCCTCAGTCTTTCTATCATAGTTTATATTTTAGTATGCACCAATTTGTGGATGGACTATTTCAAGTCACTTTAGGTTGCCTTGGTGGGAAAGCCAAGGAATCTGTTTCTCATTTCTTTCTTAATCCCCTCTTTTGTCTCTCTCTTCTTGCTTATCAAATTTGTGAATAATGGTCCATTTTTCTTTGTGTATTTCATTGCAAATTTGTTCAAATCTCTACATATTATTCGTAAAAACACACAGTAGACTTCAGAGAGCACGGTGCTGCCAACACCTTGATTTAGGATTTCTCCTCTCTGGAAATGTGAGAGAATTAAGTTTCTGTTTTTTTAAGGTTCCAAATTTGTGGAAATTTATTATGTAAACTGTTGGAAACTAATACAGATTTTGGTACTGGGAGATGGGGTGCTGCTGTTACAAATAAATGGAGACGTCTCATATAGGGACAGACATGGCTGAAGCTAAACCAGATGTTTCCAACTCCTGCCTGTCAAGCCAACTCTGGCCAGTGAATCTTTCCATTGAGACCCCAGACATCAAAAAGTACAAATGGCCATCCCCACTTGTCCTCTTTTGATTACTAACCCCATGAAGCAAGCACAGTTACAAGGTTGTTTTATACAACTACTTTGGAGATAGGATTTTTTTTTTTTTTTGTATAATAGCAGCAAAAAGAATAACACACTTGTAGAAAATTGACAAAGGTAGACAAGAATGCACACTGAAATCTGACTGACCTTCTTTCCCTGTTTGCAGCCTCTACTTTCTGCCTTTCGAGTAACAACTCCTAAGTTTTGTATATCCCTAAAGATTTAGTAATTGAACTTTCACATTTGACACTGCACCATCATTTTTAATTGCTCTATCTTTATTTACTCAGGTAGTCTCCATTTATGTGACCACACAGAAAAGGCAGCTGGGAGGGTCATACTCTGCTTCATTCCAAATGTTCTCCAAAAATGCGAAGTGTGTACAGTGGTCATGACACAGCCTTTAGAATGCCATTCCTCGAATTGAATGGTTATATTTTTCTTAACATGTTTCCTAATCCTTTTTTAGTTCTCTTCCAAATGGCATTCGGAAGTATCAATCAATTTTCTGTTTTGTTGTTCTCAGTCTATATCTTTCTCATTTTTCTATCAAGTTGGGGGGCATGTAGGATATTAGTGTATTACCTGTTCACTCCCAAACTTGCTCAAACATTCCCCTCACTTAGGTAAGCACTGGGGATAATATGGCACCATTTATATTAATTAGTTTGTAACTCACCAGCAATCTAACTGATTAGTCGAAAAAATCTTTGGTCAAACAATGATGGGCATTTGTACTGCAGCATCCCATGCCATGAAGGGCACTGTGTTAGTTTTCTAGGGCTGCCATAAAAAGTGCTAATAACTTGATGGCTAAAAAAAATAAACAAAAACCTGTTTATTCTGTAATCAAAAGAGAATATCTGTTCTGTATTAAAAGTCTGCAACCAGGTTGTCACAGGCCATGCTCTCTGTGAAGGCTCTAGGGGAAGGTTCTCCCCTCCCTTTCCCTGGCTTCTGGTGGAGGAGGCCAACCTTGGGAGTCCCCTGGCTTGTGGCTACATGAGTTTGCCTCCACCTTCACTTGGTCTTCTCCCCTTTGTGTCTGTGTCTTGGCCTGTGTCCTTTCTGTTTCTATAAGGGCAGCAGTCATATGGGGTTAGGGAATTAGGATATGGGGATAAATACCTATCTGTCCATCAGTGCACTGTTCTAGCTAGGGAAACATTTATTTCTGGAGTGGTTTAATTTAATTTCCTCTCTCCAAGAAAGTTCCTGCCAACTTTATTTTGAATTTTTCTGTCTTTTCTGGTTTCCTTCCTCAAGATCTAGTCTGCAGGGTTAAAACTTTAAGATAAACACTCCTTTGTTGCATTTTTTAAAAAATCTTTTCAGTTAATTCTAGCGTCATTTGATAATAACCCATTTAATAAATATTTAAACCTCTCAGCCATCTTGTAACCTAATTTACATGAGCCAACTCTGTTAAAATATTGGTTAGTTTCCTTCTTATGTATCTCCAAAACAGTCCCCTCCCAACTGCCTCTCCATTTCTGCAAGCCTTGATGGTAGGAATTTAAAGTGGAGCAGTCAATGTGGAAAACAGTTTGGCAGCCCCTCAAAAGCTAAACATATAATTACCGTATCACCAGAAATCAAACGGGTAGGTATATGCATGAAAGAATTGAAAAGAGGGAACCAAACTGATGCTTGTGAAACAAGGGCCACAGCAGCATTGTTCACAATAGCCAAAATGTCAAAACCACCTAAATGTCCATCAACAGATAAATGGGATAAATTTGTCTATCAAAGGAAGGCCAAAGGCACCAGCATCTATTCGTGCTAAAAAACCAGCCCCATATGCTGGAGCCCCTTGTCCATGTCAAGCAGAGTCTCCTGAGTAATGTGTGAGCTGCATCCTGAGTGCACTGATGGTTCCTCTGTGTCTCCAGTAGCTCCCCTGGAGGATCTGACAGAGGAGGCTCCTGGTGACAGGGTGGATGAGGAGTCCCTGCCTAATGCCAAGGTAAGGACATCTGTTTGTGTCTTAGATAGAAATATCCCTTCTCATATTCATTTTTGTCAATTGAGTATTTAGATCTTAAAACACAGTGATGTACATTATACATTTTAGCTGTTTTAGGGAAAGAAAAAGTTTGATGGGGACCTCCTGTAACAGATCCCTGGTATGAGAGGGCATTACGATTTTCAGCATCAGATTACAAACCATACAGGAGCAGACTTTTACCTCAGCAGACATTTTTCTTCCTGATTAAGACTTTTGTAATTACCATCAAAATTGACTTGAGAAGACAAATCCTCCAGGAACATCTTGAGCCTTTCCCATAGGAGGCTACTACATTTATTTATGAGATCTTGACTTTACTACTGTCTCAATTCTGTTTTTATAAAATATGAAGATCTTTCCAAACATGATATAGCATGGCCTGATCCTGTGTTCTCTTCTCTGCAATTGTAGGTGACCTTGAAATCAAGCAGAAATGGTAGGTATTCTGGGCTCATCCAACTGCTGTGGGAAGAAGTCAAGATAAAATAGGGGTCTGCATAGGAACTTTTGTCTGGAGAGCCAGCCTCATTCCAGCTTCATAGGGTAATGAAGATTGGGATTGTAAGAAAAAATTGTTAGTGAACCTGTCCTTCTTTCTGTGGTCCCACTTAGGGATGTCTATGTGTGTGTCTCTGTGGTATAATTGGAGTTTGTATGTGAGTTTGGGAGAGTGACTGTCTGCATTTCCACAGGTGATAGGTCCCACTTACACTGGACAGTTGCCAGTAACTTTCTCAAATATACCCCATTACCACGACACTTTTCGTATACATTAGTTTGTTCTAACTTCACCAAAGTTGTATCTGTGGTTTACTTACCATCCTTGTGACACAGATGAAGAAATTGTGGTGCAGAGGAAACTAACAGGAAAGGTCCTAAATGTGAACCCTGGCTTTCAGCCCCAATGTCAGTGCTCTTATCACTCAGTCATAGGATCACTAGACACCATACAAGGGATTTCCAGCATTTCTGTATATGTTTGTCATTACCTGAGCCTACAGAATCCAAGACTGTCCATCATCATAAGGTAACCTCAGTGGACCCATGGATGAGGGCAGCTAGCTGTTTGATTATTGCAGACTTTGGCATAGTTTTCAGTGTCAAGGCATGTAGAAGGTCCACATACTTCCATCAGATCAAAATTCTGAGCTGTTGGTGTCATGTATGAGAACCTGTTCAACAACCTGGACTGAGGGCACAGTTCAGCAGCTCACCCAAAGCAGATTGGCATCGGGAAGATGATTTGTTGCATTTGATGACATCATCACCATGAACCCTAGAGATAAGTCAGATTCTGTGAGTGACACACACTAGGGTCAATGACAAAAACTCAAATAGGACTTGGTTCTTCCCCTGGTGTGCAACACTTTTGTTGAAATCCTCCTATTCACCTGGGTTAGATGGTGTCAGCACTCAAACCATGCATCCCTCCATAGTGACCATCCCACTATTGAGGGCCAGTGATGGACAATGAACAGTTCAGTGAATACACAATATAGTATAGAAAAGGAAGGCTGAAGGAAAACTATATGATTAACAAGTAATGAGTTTTAAATGGTAAGATTTTCCAAATTTTAAAATTTTCTATAACTGTCTTTAAAACAAAGTGTTAGTGAATCAATACAAAAAAAAATGTATTGCCTGAAATTGAATCTAGTCCACCAACAAAGATGCTTCTAATCAAGTGGAAATTCCTACCGAACACATTTAAATGTAGTGCCAGTCTGTGTGGATCTGTGATGGTTGAATTGGTCTAGAAATGTCAGGAAGATACTGGCAATTCAGGTGAGGTACTGAACAAGCAAGAAGTATGATGAGACACTGTGAATGAGTCTTAGTGTGTATTTTAGTGGCATTTGTAGACTGACTATTGGTGGTAGCTTTAGTTTGCCATTAGCTACCAAACTAAGGCTTTCATTCTTGTTTCTTTCCTACTCTGTTTGCCATTGTCCTTTCACCATGGAAGATGGCCACTCTGCAGCTCACACCATGCTTGGTAAACTGCCAACTCCACACTAGCATGTTGTCCCAAGCCAGAATTCTCCCTGGGCAATTCATGAATAACACAGCAATGTGCTGAGAGTTCCCTTGTATCCTAGCTCCCCAGAAGCAGCCGATGATGGCAGTTACATGTGACCAAGAGGATGAGGAGACCCCATCTAATGATGAGGTGAGATAGCTATTCTTTGTCTAAGGTAGAGAGGTTGCTTTTTGGTTTCTTTACCAATTGATTCCAGGTCACGATGTCTGCTCATGTACATTATATATAACATATAAAATTTCCTTGGGTCAGAGAGTGTGGAGTTGTAACCTCTTCCAAATGATCCATGATTGAAGCAGGAGAGCATCCACAAATGGTAGCAGCTGGTTATAAACTATGTGGCTCTCTCAGCTGCATTTTTTTCCTTAGATTAGAATTTTATAATCACCAACTGAACAGGACTTCAGAGGTGCATGTCTAGGAAAAGCCTGTGAATTCCAGATTCAAGTCCATGCATGCTTATGGGGCCTTTGGCTTTTCTAATGGTGCCAGGGAAGGAAAATTCCTGTTGAAATGGGATACAGCATGATCTGATCCTCACAGGGTTTTCTCTAATTGCAGGTGCCATCTGGAGCAAGTGAAAATGGTATGTATCTAGAATTACTGTGAAAAATTCTTGATGAAAGTCGACCGAGGCATTGTTAATAGATTTGCCTCATGAGCCATTATTGTTCCAGCTCTTGGTGGGAATGAGGATTGGGGATGTGGTTAATAAAAAGTATTTTCCTTGGGAAGGACCATGGGCTTGTTCTACAGTCCCGAAAGCAGCTGTGCTGCATTTAGGTGGCATGGATTTTTGAGTATGGTGGTTATTGGACATTTATGTGTGACTCTGGTGTGATTGTGAATGTGGTGGGGGAGAGGGAGTTATTGTGTGTCTGTTTCCCCAAGATATTTGTTCAGCTTGTATAACTGCCAGTGTGAACTTTTTCACCAATAATCCAATGGCCCCTGACACATTGTATATAACATCATTCATAAAATGCTCAGAGCAGTCATTCCTCTCCCTCATTATGTTTCCTTTCCCCATCCTTTACATAGAGATTCTGAGGTTTGGAGATTAGTGACCGCACATCTCAAGTCCCTAAGTGGAAGAGCCAAAATGTAAACCCAGGCATTTGGCCTCTGTGCCGATAGTCTGAACTACTGAATTGCACTTATATCACAGCTATGGGACATCAGACAAATGAAAGGGATTTCTGCAATCTATGTATATTCCGGGAAGTGCTTAAGTTTACAGGGATCCTAAACAGTGTTTTACTATATTTGCTGGACTCAGGGGTCATAAATGCTTGGTAGCATTATGTGCAGTATGCCAGATATTTAGACACATGATTGTGAAAAGCACATTGAAATCTCCACATGTTTCTAGCAAATTCACAAGTTCTGAGAGTTGAGAGGCATCAGTAGGACAAGCTTGTCAACTTCTGCCCACGCTGGGTCACTTCTCAGTACATGGCCCAAAGAGAGAAGAATCAGGAAGATATTTTCATCTGTTTGATAACTTCATGACCTCAAGCCCTACAGATGATCAAACCTGTGAGCTTCACATTCAAGGGACAATAAAAAATAAGATCTTAAATGCCCACTTAGTCATTAGCCTAATGTTCATCACCCTCATGCATCTCTCCTGTAGACCTGACTCACAGCCTCAGTGCTCAACCCGTTCCTCTGTCTTAAGAAGTGTCACACTGTGGGCTGTTTATTGTGAGCACAGTCACCACTCAATGAGTACACACACTTGGTAATGGAAAGGAATTAAAAGGAAAAATATTATGTTGTGGACATGGTTATTTTTAAGAAATAATGCATCAGTAGTATGGAAACCTGTTTAATTATTATCTTTATGAAAATCTTAGTGACTATAGAAAAGAATTTTCCTAGAATTAGATCCAGTGCACAAAAAAATGTTGCTTATAATAAAGGGAAACATACTACACAGGAGCTCTTCGGATCCATGGAGATTGCAGTGATCTGAGGAATTTCATTAGGACACTGACACTTGGCCTAACTTCAAGAGAAGTGGGATGAATGATGGGACCATGTCAGGAATCACAGCATCTATTTAATAACCATTTGTCGATGGACTATTTCAGGTTGCATATGAATACCTTTAGCTACACAGCCAGAGAATCTTATTTCACAATTTATTTCCTGCCCCTCTCCTTTGCCATCCTTTTCTCCATGGAGGATGGCCCAGCAAAAGATCATTCCAGGCTTTTTATCCACCTGCCTCCTTATTTTATTGCTCCTTCCCAAGATGTGTGCAACTCCCCAAATAATCCGTGAGCTACCCCTTGATGTATTGACACTTACTCTGTGTCCTAGAAACCCCTGAGTGCCTGTTAGAGGAGCCTCACGGTGACACAGCAGATGACAACATTCCCTCTAATTCCATGGTAAGGTTGCCTTACTTGAAATAAAATCTATTGTTTGTTTTTTTTTTCAGAGGAGTTTGCATAGAAAAATCTGTATATGTAATTACAGAAATGTATATGATTTCCAAGGTCAGGAGTATATTTACTGGTAGTTTATTACAGATCTCTGACTCAAGAGGGCAGCAGCAGGGATCAGCTATATGATATGGGACCTTTTCCTCAGCAGCAGGTTTTACTTCTTTGGTTAGAATTTTTTTAATTCCTAAACAAAATAGATACATCATTCAGAAAAAGGTTGTGAACTCCCATAAGTGTCTGCTACAATAGCTTATGTGGTGTTTGACTCAACCACTGTTCCCCGTCTGCTTTTCTGAAGGCACCAAGGGAGCAAAAGACTTCTGCAAACACAACACAGTATGCTCTGATCCTCATAGTGTTTTCTTTTCTCTAATTGCAGGTGAAGTCAGAGTCAAGTGAAAATGGTATGTATTATGGAATCATTTGCTGTGAAAAAACTCTAGATTATTAAAAAAATCACAGCTTTTGTACTTGCCTTAGGCTGGAGAGGCACCCAGATTCCATCTTCCAGGTGGGAATGAAGACAGGGGATGTGATTATGCTGTAGGTAAAGAAAAATGGTGATGTTCTGCTGTGCTCATAAGCAGCTCTGTTCATTTAGATGGTGAATGTTGGTGTGTGCAGGAATTGGGAGGTGTCTTTGTGTAAGTCTATGTGGTGTCATTATGAAGGTAGTGATGAGGGTGAGTGTGTATGTTTCCCCAGAAACTTCCCACCTTCATAGCACAATAGCTATGGAGGCTGAGATGATCTTAGAACATGTCAAGGAGATAGTGGCATTTTAGCTGGGCTTCAAAATTTGCAGGAGTGTTAAGAATCTGACACTGAAAAATAGCAGGTATTATCATATGAAAAATAGCAGGTATTATCATATGAAAAATAGCAGGTATTATTGTAGCATTTGCAGATTGACTTTTTCCCATTGTTTGGGGATATCTTTATCTACAAAGCCAAGGACTCCCTCCCATTTTCTCCTGTTCCTCCTCTTTGCCAGCCTCTTTCCATCCCACAGAGACTCATCCTATGCTTCTTCACTACCCACCTCCTTATTACTCTGACCTTGTCCCAGTCAAGCAAAGTGCCCTGAGTTATCCAGGAGCAACACCCCCAATGTACTGACTGTTAATCTGTGTCCTCCTAGCTCCCCCCAAGGGCCTGCTCAAGGAACTTCTACAGGCCACAGCAGTAGAGGAGGCCCCATATTATTCTGAGGTAAGGTTACTTTTCTTTATCTGAGATAGAACTGTTGCTTTCTTGCTTTCCTTCCTTTTCATCCAATTCAGATATGGAACTATGACCATGTACATTATAGCTGATATCTACAATTTCCTTGGTGGGGGCAGTGATCTTTTGGAGACTATTACTAACTAATCCATGATTCAAGAGGGAAATTTCAAATAGCAGCATCACTTATATTTTACAGTTGGGTATATTTTCCTTAGCAGCAACATTTTCTCCTAGATTAGAGATAGATCATCCAGGAAAATCTTATGTCTTTTCCACAGACGTCAATTCACCTGTTTTTGGAATTCCTTTACTTGACCACTCTTTCTTAAATGGTGCTCACATTGTTCTGTTCCTCACAGTGTTTTCTTTTCTGTAACTACAGGTGGCCCGGATAATAAACCCCAATGGTAGGTATTCAAGACCAGAACTTCCTGAGGAAAAACCTAAATGATAGGAAAGGTGGGTCTTCCTTGGTGGCTTTAGTCTAGAGAGGCTCTTCCCCAGTTCCACCCCCAATTTCAGCTGCCCAGGGGAAATAAGAGTTGGGATGTGGTGAAAGAAACCAATATTCCAGGTAAGAATTAGGATCATATTCCTTGAATATTTGGTTTCTGTTTAGGCAGCATGATTCTGTGTGCATGTGAGAGGTGTGTATCCATGTGTGATTGCAGATGATGTGATTCTCAATTTGCATGTGTTTAATTTTTGGGAAATTGTGATTTAAATTCCTGTTACTCAGCACAACACAGTCAGGGTATCTGCAGCACACTTTAGTTGTAGCCATTTTTCAGAAGCCCAGTAGGCTTTTCTCCTAGTTAGCTGTGGTATTGACAATATAGAGAGAACATTTCCATCCTCATGAAATGCTCTCCTGTGCAGCTGTGTAGAGTCTGGCACTGGATCTGTTCATTGAACTCACCTAACACAGAGTGTGTCCACAACAGTCAGAAATTCAGAATAAGATAGGATGTGAGTGGTTATGGTCCAGCTGAATGGGGAGGTGAAAAGTTGAGAGGGGATTTCTTCAACTCCTTTCAATTCAAACTGCTTGCAGTGTCTTGTTGAAGGCCTCTGACTCCATGGAGCCCAGGGAAGGTCTGGGATCAAAGGGGAAAAGCACAGTGATATTTGCTGGCCAGTAAGGCCTCAAGTGTACAATGTAGGGATGGGTGTGGCACTCAAATAATTTTTTGTGGATCTTTGCATTCCTAAAGATTGGCTGGCGTATCGGCGATATTCCAGCAGTGACGAAGATGACACTCCAGGTAGGTAACAATACAGAAGGGAGGATCCCATGGGAAAGGGGAGCCAGGAGCACCTGCTGTTGGTGTTACACCTGGTACTTTGTAGACTAAGGAAAGGGATGAGAAATTTGAAATATATCTGGAGGTCTGCTTTGTTATTTTCACATTTTAAGTATGTAACAGAGGTACTCGGACCATGGGATTTAAGTGTTTTGTGTTTGCCATCATCTTTTCTTGCTTTGCTTTCCCACTAGCTCTGTTCTTTTCATACCTCAACCTCCACCAAAGATCAAAGCCTTTGGTTTTCTAGGCTGACTCCCCATGTTCCCATGTCCTGGAGAGGTGTGCCGGGAAGCATAGACTTGAACAAACTTGTAGTCTCCACTTATGACCCAAAAATAAATCCTGGGATTAGGAATAAAATCAGAATTTTCTTTCATTTGACAGAAGTTTGTGTCTAGCTGGCTTCTCCATACCTTCCAAGGCCTGGCAGGGTTTCTGGAGGACTAGTGTGAAGGGGCTGCTGGCTTGTTTTACTCACTGGCTCACACAGTCCCACAGTCCTGGCCTCCTGGAACTGACCAGGCCCAGGACAGAGCCTCTGGGTAGCTGGGCCAGGGTGACACTTCTCCTATCAGAACCCACAGCACCAGCCAGACAGCTCTGCCCTGTCCCCACACTCCAGGCATTCTCCTTCCTGTTCTTTTCTCAGTCTTGTCTAGATGCCCTTCCCTCCTGGTCCTTCCAAGGCTCGATAAGACACTGGAAGTTTCCACTGACTTAAGTGGTCACACCTCCTGTACTTTTATTGCCTGAATTGAAGTCTATGGGAATATGGGCAAGTTACTTTCTTTCTAGTTTCATGTTCATCCTCTCTAACAGGCTTGAAAACCTTAGAGATGTTGTGAGGACAAAGTGTCTCCCATGAACCTAAGGGTCTACCAGGTACAGGACAATCTTGATTTCTGAGGTTGGTGGTCACTCTCTTCCACAGGACCTGATTCAACTCCAGGCCTCTGATGGTTGGTCCATGTGGAAGGAAGGATTGGATAATTGATCACTTGATTAATTGGAGAGTTTCACAGTACACTCAATTTTTCCTCTAATGATCTCATGCTGGAGAACAATTTGATTTGTGGATGTGGGAAAACAGAAAGCACATGGGCAGTACTTGGGAGGGAAAAAAGCAGCATGGTGGTATTGAGGGAGAGAAAGAAGGAAGAGAGTCTCCATCATGCACAGAAATATATGGAGAAAGTGTCTGCCAGCTTAGAGGAAAGGGAGAACGTGGACATTTCTCCCTGTCCACATTTATGGTACTTGAAGACTAGAAGAGGGACCTTGGAGATCCTAGATCCACTCCCACATGGCAGAGGTGAAGTGATCGAGGCCCTGGGAGAATAATGTAGTGGTGAGAACAAAATTGCACCCTGGGATCAGATCACACCCTGACAACAAAAAAGGGGCTTGAGTTATCCTCTCAAATCTAACTCAACTCTTTTCCAAGGCCAAACCATCACAGTTACTGCCCTTGTCCATTCAGAGGCATTCTTTACTGATATGGAGGATTCTGACAGAGAAGACAATTTCCATGTAATTTATTTCCTTATTTGTTCTCTTTTTAAAACACTGTGTTTCTTATCTCTAAGCTTCTGTTTGTACCTCTTCCTTACTCCATGTTCCTGTCTTTCTTTGATGGTCACCTTGAAGGTCATGGTCTCACCAGGGAAACTTAGGTCATGGGAATGACCTTTTATAAAACCTTTCTTCACCCTCCTCCCCTACTTTTCTAGCATTGCCCGGATTTCCAAATCTACTTTACACCTTGAATATTCTTGTGTAACTCTGAGTGGATCAGGCAGGGGGCCATGCTGCAAGTCTGACACCTTGGGCCACACCCTGAAGAGGGGACACCTGTGTAGTTCATTCTGGGCTGGTTCCTACACATGGTGTCTCCAGACATGCAAGTTTGTTCTCTTTCCTACAGCTCTCTACTGTCTGTCAGGAGGAGGAGAACATAAACGTGGAGATACAAGAGGAAAATGGAGAGGAAAAGTGAGTGTGGAGTGGGTAGGATGAAGAGGAGCAGGGACACAAGCTCCAATGAACTCTGTTGCTTCCTGACTTTCTTTTTGGCACTTCAGGAAAATCAGCATTACTGAGCTCACTGTGGTAGCTGACACTGAGCATGAACGTGGATGTGGAGATAAGATCAGGATGGTTAAAATAAGTGCAGGCAAGTGAATGATGTCTGAGAACCTCTCTCCTGGGACCAGAAACCCATTCCATATAAGCCCTGAGTTTGCTCAGTCATGCCCTCCACTGGCTTCTTAATTTGGAGGAGAGGACTCTAGTGCTCATATGGCTTTTATTATACATTTAGAGCAGGTGTCTTTTGTAACCTTTACAGCTCAGCATTTAGTAACATGAGAATATTTTCATTTTTGTTATCAAGCTTAATGACTTTTAAATTTAAAGGCACAGACAAAGTCTGGTTCTGGCTTTAGCAAGAAAAATGATTATTAGGAAAAGGGAAGAGCTCCAGGAATCTGTGCATTTTTAATGTGGAGATGTCATGAGTGGACTGTGTTGAAGGGAGGGGTGGAGGAGACAGGGTCACGAGTATGTGGCATCTGCCTTTCATCCCAGACTCCTAGAGCCCTCTCTTTCCTGTGCATCAGTTTCACTCTTCAGGGGAAAGTTACCTTAAGGCAGCCCTGCCAAGCAGCTTTTATAGCCCGTCTATGCCAAAAGGCAACTCCCTCAACACAGAGCAGCAAAGGGGCCTTGATGCCCTGTGGATCTGACTTCTGGGGATGTCAGGGGCCCAAGGTCATCTCTCCAGAGTCTGATGTGCCTACTGGGTCCTGCAACCCACCCCAGGGAGTTTCCCCCTCCATCCACATCTGTGCCACCCCAGTGATTCCAGAACCTGTGTTTTTGTTGCAGATCCTACCCCAGAAAATGGGAATGATGGTGAGCTGGAGACCTCAGTCTAAGCCTTCAAGCATCTTGACATCATATGGTGTTGGCAGTTGACCTCAGACACCATCCAAAGGAAACAGCCACCTCATGCTGATTCCCTTGTATCCCATTCCCTAATCAAACAATTAAATAAAAGCTTATTTTTTTAATTGTACAAATTTAGTGTTAATTTTAGAAATGTTTATATTTAATGTTTGATTTTATTATAGTAAATTATATCTAGCTACTTGTAGCTGTTTTTCTTAATATTTTTCCATGATAAACACATGAATTGAAAAGCACCGTGAACAGTTACATCTTAATGAATGACTGTAAGGTTGTCCCCTTTTGGCTATAACCAAGGTCTCCTCCTCTCTCATAAGAACCCTCATTTCCTCTTTGTTCAACAAATGACTGCAAATTTAGTTCTTACAATCTTTCCTTAAGCCAATGTCTTTGTAGACATTTTGTTTACTGGCATCTCTTAACTCATCTGGAAGGGGTATTGGTCTGACAGGATAACTTGGATATCAATGGCTATTTTACTTACAGTAAAAATCAGTTTGGTTGGGGATAAAAGTCATTAATCATAGTTTCTTTACCCAAATATATTTACCCATTTTCTTCTGGCACAAAGTCTTCTCAAAAGCATTGATGAGATTCTTATATTATTTCCATTATGCCATTTGCATTTCTCTAGAGGTACAAAGGATTTTTCTTTCTTTAAAACTCAGTAATTTTATTATAATATTCCTTGCCATTATTCATTCTTAGTGCTCAATTTGTATTTCATATATACAGCTTAAAGCATTTTCATTTCCAGAAAAAAAAACTGAAATGTAATTTTTCATGTTTTTCTCATATCTCTGTTGTGGGATTCTCTTTTAGGGACTCCAGTGATTCATATATTGGATGTTCGACTCCTATCTTCAACTGTTGCCATTTCTTCTCAAACTTTTGCAATCTGTGTTTGATATATTTAATATTGTCCCTTTGTTCACCTTATGTTTCCTGCAGGCATTGTCTTGTCACTGTGTTTCTTCTTGTTTACATTTCATTTATCAAGGGTTTTTCAATTTTTTCTTATTTCCTGAACTAAGACCCTCATTTTTAAAGGTTTTGCTATCTGGTCTATGAGAGACTTTCATATCTGGTTTCATTACAGTATATTAAAATACAGCAAGGTAAAGGCCTTTCATTTATTTGTAGTGGTGTTACACTGCACTTATTCCTTTTTCCTTTATCTTTTGCATAGGAGTTGGCATGAATATTCTTCCTTTTGATCATTTTATATGAATTTTTTTTCTCAATATTGTACACATTAATATGATTCAGGGTAGCTTTCCCTTCCCTACCTCCCAAGCTGTCTCTCTCTCCCATTACTTCTGGGCAAGTCTAAAATCTATAACAGCTTTCTTCTTGGTATTTCTTCCTTCTATATTTTATCCACTCTTATATTTGTGTCTTCACTCTCACTATCTCTGCTGCACCCTTCCTTCTCTATTTTGTTCCTCCATCTGATCACTGATTATTATCCCTTGTTTAAAGTCTTATCTTGGAAGGAAACAATTAACACCATCTTGTCAAAATCTAGTCATTACCTTTAAATGTATAAGTATATTCAGAATCAATTTGCCTTTAAGTATATTTTCAAATTATATGTCCTAAAATGCATATGGTTTCTGAATTTAAGTTTATATTTATGATTATTCTAGAAATTATTAAATTTTTGTTGCATTTGCATTGATTTTCATCATTCATATTTGAGAAATTTTATTTCAGAGTTATTAATTTTCTGTTTATTTAGGTTTTAGGAATTTGGTTTTAGTGATGCCAATTTATTTTTATTTGATTTTTAAAATTTATTTCCATTGCTAATCACATAGGTTCAGAATAATTTCAACTGGACCTACAATTTTACCATGAAATAGCTTTCCTGTTATCAGGGATATACACCAAGATCCACCAAAGTAACTTGTGTATATCACATGGTCAAAAAGATCATAATTAACTTTTGTCCATACTGCATTTCAAAGAACAATTTTAGAAATAACCTCTAGAAAGAATGAACTGATTGAATTCTGTTTACTGATTTGAAAACATTTATGGACACATAAAATCTTCCCAACTATATTATACCATGATTCTATTACTAAGCATCTTGAAAACAAGTATATTAGTAAGAATTCTGTGGATTGAAACTATTAAAAAGTTGGACTCCTACAATGGGCTAAATTCTGGGATTTCAGAAATGTACTGCAGGCTTCCTCTACCCTGGGGACCTTCTCCTGCTCACTGAGTGGATGGTCCTCTGTGGAGATCATTGTAGCCTGTTCACAATTGCATGGCTAACAACTTCTTTTGACATCTCTCTTTACAAAATAGGAGAGTTACATCATACAAGACCCCTTCATGTGTTTGACCTCCCCAGCTCCCCAGGACCTGTCAGGATGATCACAGAATACACCCAGACCTGGTAGTATTCACTCTGCATTTAGGCCCCTGAGGTCACTGGAGGCCTCTCCTCCTTTCTTCCCAGGCCTGAGCCTCTGCAGAGAAACCTCCATTCCCAGAGCCCAGAAAGCAGATCCATCCAGAACCCATAGTCCTCTCCCATGAGCCCATGCACCAAAAAATGCTATCAGGAGCTAATGTACCTCCACTGGAGACTTCCTGTTATCAGGCACATACACAGAGGGGGTGGGATCCCTGCTCAGGATATAGACTAGAAAAGGAAGCAGTGCTTTTGAGCATCAACAATGCACTGGGGGTGAAGAAGATCGAGACCATCTCAGACTCCAGTGCCAGACAGTCTTCCACTCTTTCACCCTCCTTATATTTAGTCCTGTATCTATTGATTCATTAAACACCTGAATTCACATCAATTCAAAAAATTCCAGCCAATTTGAACAGAGTTCATTGTAACTCCTGCCTGTGCATATTGTAAATTTATTTTCTGAGTATACAGGAAGTGGATGGGAGACTTGAATCACAAAGGCTGTGATGAGATTAGTGGATGGAATTAGTTTTTTTGTCACATTTTACATAGTGTCTTTTTGTGTTCCCTTCTATTTAGCATTGCACTCATTGACTATGTCGCTGCTGCAGCCATCTCTGCTAAAAGCTAGAAAGCCTTGTGGAAACTCATGATGGTGAAACTTTTCAGTCTTGTGACATTGTGAATGTTTAATTTATATAACAAAGAGCCTTTTAGTTGAGCTCTAGCTGACCTAGTTATCTATGAATTTGTGGGCTCATCTAAGGGATATTGTTTTCTTTTCTTTTGTTATTTATTTATTTATTTATTTTTTTATCATAGGGATGTAATTCATCTTAATGGAGGGCTGCGAGTCTCTGATAAGTCACATGGGGCCTGGGAAGCAGGGCTGTGGAATATGTCTGAGAACAGGGGTGGGTATCTCCTGTGGGTATTTGGGGTCAATTTGAGATCAGGCTGGGGTTCTCAAAGGATGTGGAGCTATCCAAAAGAAAAATAATCCACCATGTCCACTCTGGTGAAAGCCACAAATCAGAGATCTACAGTGAGTTCAGCAGGAGCAAGGGCATGAAAATGTGCTCAATGTCATCAGCAGTCAAAGAAATGCATGTTTAAACTAGAAGGCCTCACTCCCATATCTAAAAGAATGGACACAATCTGGGTGAGGAAGGGCTTCAGGAGGGCAGGTGCACACCCAGTGCTCCTGCAGCCACTGCCCTCTCAGTCCAGGCCGCTCAGACAGGGGTGCAGACCTTAGTCAGGGAGACAATTGGGGGCTGTGGGCCTCAGTCATGAAACCTGTAAGCCCCAGCCCAGCAGGTGACTTTGCCAGATAATGAGCATCACCTACTCATCCAGGGTTGGTTGGTTGAAGTGAAGGTAATTCTTTGTGGAGCTGTTACATGGCAGTTGGACTGGATTGTCCTGGGTTCTGAGCCAGCGTGGGAGCCAAGCAGACCACTGGTCACTTTGTGTGTCACCTTATTCCCCGTGAAGGCTTGCATGAGGCAACTGACAGTGTGAAGATGCTTAAGGAGGATGGCCACATGTTTGGACATCCCCAATCCTTCAAAGGCATTTCATTTGGGGGAAACTGCTGTGTATTTCAGCTCAGGGATTGAAATGTAGAGACATGAGGTTGGGTTAGGATTAGGGTCCTTCACTTGGATCAGAAAGGAAAGGAATTTTGCCAGGGCTGCTTTGATAAATACCACATACTGGCTGGTGTAAGCAACAGGAATTCATATTTTCATGGATTTGGATGCTAATAGTACAAAATCAAGGTGTTAGCAGAGCCATGCTTTCTCCAAAGACTTTAGAAATCCTCCATCGCATGGTAATCTTGCTCTCTCACTCTTTGTGACTTCTCCTACTTCTCTCTTCTACTTCCACATACAAAGTCCTATGTTTGTAAGGACTTCAGACATATTGGATTTAAGGCCCACCCTCATTCAGTTGGGCCACACCTCAACTACTAATAGCATTTCAAAAGGTCCTATTTCCAAGTGGATTTATACCCAGGAACTGGGAATTAAGACTTGGACATATATTTTTGTGGGGGGAGGTGATTCAATCCCCAAACTAGTGAAGGGCATTCTTGGTCCAGGGGTCCAAGACAATAATTTTTATTGTTTTTGAGGATCTCTGTCCCCAGGGCTCCAGCCCCATTCCCTTCCCCAGATCCAACACACATCAACATTCTGATTTTGTGAAGTCACCTAACTTCTCAAAACATCAGTGTCCTTAACTATTTTGATAACACATATTCTCGATGAGCTGTAATGCTTAACACCCATGAAAGGTCTAAAAGTTAGTTTCCATCCTCTTGTGTCCTGAAGCCACCCAAGTAACCTTTCTGCAAGTAATCATTACCATGTTTTCTGCTTATTCTTCCAGGCAACTGATAATTGAACTTACTGAGCTTGTATGGAGTGCCAGTCATTTTTCTTAAGGTTTACCTATATTTACTCATTTTTAGCCTCATAACATAATACTAATAAGAAGGCTTATTAACATTTCCATACCACAGAATAGGAAACTGAGGCCCAGAGGGGCTAAGCTACCTTCCCAGGTACATGTGGCTTCTAAGTGGGATGCTCTCAGTCACTGGGCTGTGCAGCCTTCCTGTATTGTCTCATCTATTTCATGTACTGTCCATGCAATGAATCTATTGAGTATTTTAACTGTACACCAAAGTACAAGATCCACCTTCTTAATACAAATTTTGATTCAGGCATTTTCTGAATAATGAGTTCACAATTTTTACATTTGCATATATTATTAATATTTTCCCCATGGTCTCCTAGCCAGGTGTCAATAGTTCTCCATATTGTGAATGCAGTTTCCAGGACCTTGCCTCAAGGATACAATAAGAAAAGAAACAGATATTAATGGATTCAAACATGGGATACACAGAAGGATTGATGGACAGTCTAGAAAATGGATGGCTCATCCCCAGCAGTGGTTCAACAGCATCAAAATGGGCATCTGTCCAAAGCCAGAGACAGAGCATCAAATATCACAACCTACAACCTGCCACGTGCAAGGCACTGTGGAGACTTAATCATTCAGCTGATTCAACAGTAATGGTTTAGGGAAAAACTGGAAAAATGTTAAGGCATATTCTTTTATTATTGATCTATAATACACATCCCATAACATTCACCCTGTTAAAAGTGGGCAATTCATGGGCTTTTAGTATATTCACAAGTTTGTACAACCATAACCACTATATAATTCCAGAATATTTTCATCACTCCAAAAGGAAACACTCTAGTGATTTGTAGTCAATCCCAGTTATACCCACCCCAGCCAAGGTAACTATGTTCTGGTTCTGCAATTTGTCTATAATGGTCATTTCATAAAAATAGAATAATATAATACATTGCCTTCTGTGTCTTGATTTCTCTCACTTAGTATAATGTTTTCAGGTTGATTCATGTTGTGGGATGTAAAAATTCTTCACTCCTTTTTATGACTGATTAATATTCCTTATATGGATATTTTGTTTATCCATTCATTAGTTGGTGATATTTTGGTTGTTTCCCCTCTTTGGCTATCATGAATAATGTTGCTATGAACATTTGTGTATACATTTTGGTTGAATTAAATTTTGATGTCATCTACAAATTGAGATTTTTTTACTTCTGCCCTTCCAATGTGGACAACAAATTGCTTATTATTTTTCCTGCCTATTAGCTGTGGCTAGAATCCCCAGTACAACATTGCACACAAGTGGTGACAGCATATATCCCTGTATTTTTTCTGTTCTTTGGTTAAATCTTTCATTTTTTCACCATTAACTCTGATGTTAGCTCCTGGATTTTGATTGATTCCTTTTATCAGGTTGAGGAAGTTCCATTCTGTGCCTACTCTTTTTTAGTGTTTTATCAATTAGAGGTGTTTAATTTTGTTACTTGATTTTTCAGAAGATCATATGCTTTTTAATTTTTTTTAAAATATAATTTTATTGAAATATATTCACATATCATACAATCATCCAAAGTGTACAACAGTTGTTTACAGTTGTATCATATACTTGTGCATTTGACACCAAATTTTTTGAACATTTTCATCACTCCAAAAAATAAAAATGAAAATGAGAATGAAAATAAAAGTAAAAAAGAACCCTCAAAACATCCCATACCCCACCTCCCCCCTTTACTTTTTTAATTGAAATATATTCACATATCATGCATTCATCCAAAGTGTAAAACAATTGTTCACAGTCTCATCATATAGTTGTGCATTCATCACCACAGTCAGTTTTTGAACATATTCATTACTCCAAATCAATAAATAAATAAGAATAAAAATAAAAGTAAAAGAACTCTCAAAATGCCCCATATCCCCCTCCTCCATATTATTCATTTACTTTTTGTCCCCATTTTGTCTACCCATTTGTCCATACAAAAATGAGTAAAGAGGGTTTGAACCATACAGTTTTCACAATCACATGGTCATACCATATAAGCTATATAGTTGTATGCTCACCTTCAAGAATCAAGGATACTGGATTGCAATTCAACAATTTCAGATATTTCCTTCTAACTCTTCTAACAAAACTAAAAACTGAGAGGGAATATCTACATAGTGCATCAGAGTTACCTCCAGAATGCCTCTCAACTCCATTTGAAGTCTCTCAGCCATTGAAATTTTGAATTCTCTTCCCCCTTTTGGTCCAGAAGGCTTTCTCAATCACAGGATGCAGGGTCTCATACCTGGAAGTCACATTCCACATTGCCAGGGAGATTTATACCCCTGGGAGAGGGTGGTGAGTTTACCTGGTGAGTTGGCTTAGAGAGAGAGGCCATATCTGGGCAACAGAAGAGAGCCTCTGGGGGTGACTCTTAGGCACAATTATGAGTAGGATTAGCCTCTCCTTTGCAGTATCAAGCTTTGTAAGGGAAAGCCCCAAGGTCGAGGGCTCGGCCTACTAAGCTGGTGGTCCCCAATATAATACTTGAGAGAATATCAGGAATTCCCCAGCTGGGGAAGTTCAATATTTCCACATTTTTCCACAGTCTCTCAAGGAGGCTTTGGAAATACACTTTATTCTCTGCCCAAATTACTCTGGGTTGTATCAGGGCTTCGTGCTAACCTGTACAACAAGGTCTCACTCCCTAGTCAAGTTTCCATGTAATTATGGCATTTGAGTAAACGGACCATACAAGTTAAATTATATAGTGTGCTACAGAAAATATAGATTTTTGCACCAAATAAATGTCTCATCCTTTGCTCCCATACAGAAGTCAACATTTTAGAACATGGTTAGTATCATCCTCTACCCTTTAGTCAGATCTACCCCAATCTCAGCCAAGTCCATTTTGTTTATATCTCCAATCGAAATCTGATGATCTTTTCAGCCTCTTTAGCAGCTGTTTCATGGGGCAATGCGGACACTCCCAGTTGCTGAACTCTGGCTCCGACTTCCAGGTGCCACACAGACACCCGAAGCTCCAAGGACTGACCATGTCACCCACAAACGTCAGAATCTAAAAATATGGAAATAACTGTTACAACTCATGAATAAAAATGATGGCTGTAAGAGCTTACAATCTAGGAACCTTTACATAAGCCTTCCCCTTCTAGCCCATGCTCCCAGATTCAATTCTCAGAGTTTACACGTTGTTCTTAGTCCATTTTAGTGAGGCATTATAATGTCTGTCTTTTCATTTCTGGTTTATTTCACTCAACCTACTGTCCTCATGGTCCATTCACTTTGTTGCATACCTCATAACTTTATTCCTTCTTGCTGCTCCCTCACACAAAAGCATTCTTATTTTTGTACATTTAATCACACTCATTGACCACTCGAGGGTTCCCTAAGTTACACATTCCCAGCCTTTATCTTCTGTCTTTTCTTCTGGTGTTCCACAGACCCCTTAACCTTCCTCTTTCAACCATATTCACAGTCATGTTTGTTCAGTGCACTTACAATACTGTGCTACTATCACCTAGTATTGTGCTATCCATTTCTAGATCTACACAATCACCCCTCTAGAACATTCTATACTCCATCAACATCAAAAGTCTGATCTCTACCCTCTATTTCCTGATACCTTCATTTCTACACTCTTCTCCAAACCTCTCTCTCCTACCTTTTCCCATCTGTCTGTAGCACTCCCTTTAGTATTTCCTGTACAGGAGTCTCCTGTTCACAAACTCTCTCAGTGTCTGTTTATCTGTAAATATTTTAAACTCTCCCTCATATGTGAAGGACAGTTTTGCTGGATATAGGATTCCTGGTTGGCAGTTTTTCTCTTTCAGTATCTTGACTATGTCATGCCACTGCTTTCTCACCTGTATGTTTTTGGCTGAGGGATCCACACTTAGTCTCATAGAGCTTCCCTTGTATGTGATGGATTGCTTTTCTCTTGCTACTTTCAGAATCTTCTGTCTTTGATGTTTGAAAATCTGTTTACTATCTTGGTGTAGGTCTATTTGGATCAACGCTGTTTGAGGTGTGTTGTGCTTGGCCCAGCATTCTTATCTCAAAGGCATATTCTGGGGTGAGGGGCTGCCAGCAGCAGGCACAGATCTGCCACCCTCTGTAGTGGGGCCCAGCAGAGCCAGGCAGGGGCCCTGAGCTGGCCAGCCTGGTGGCCAGGCCTGGCTCTGCCCTCAAGGGGTTACCTGACTTGGTATCCATCATCTTGGCTCTCTGGATCTCTGTTTCCCCAGATGTACTTTATGTAGCTGAGCCAGAGAGCCCTTGTGGTTCTGGCTCCCTCCCCTTCCTGGCTCACAGTAGGTGCTCAGGAAGCATCTGTGAGTGAAGAAAGCAACCTTGGGGCAAATCACAGGGGCTGCCCTCCAGGCCAACTCCAGCACCCTCTCAGCCACCCCACCCCAACCAGCCAAGGACACAACTGCAGTCCCTGGCTGGCCTCCTGACACCCATTCCACACTCTTTGCTGGGCATTTGGGAGCCACGTTTGAACTTGAATTTGAAGTTCAACCAGTGCAGAACTGTCTTGAGGGTCCCACCAGGGTCCCTGTGCTGGGATCTAGGGTGACCCTCTGAGTGGCACACTGATGCCCCCTGCCCTGGGCCTGGGCTGGGAGGAAGCTGGGTTAGAGACAAAAAGCTGCCCTTCCCAGTGGCAGGAGGGAGCCAGAGGCAGGAAGGTGCCTGATTGTGGCACTTGGGGCAGGAGGGGGGAATGTGCCCAGGGAGCCACGCGCTGGGGAGCCAGGCAGCTGGCCTGAGGGATGTGGCACTTTGGGGCCAGGAGGTGGGCATGTGCGGGCCCCTGCCTGAGTGTGTTTCCAGGCCCTTGTGCCTGTTTCAGAACCCTGGGCTCTCCCTCCCAAGTGCCGCCGGCCCTGAGCCCTCCATGCAGCAGCCAGCTCCTGGGCCCCGGTGCTCCCGCCTCTCCGGAGCCCTGGGGCGAGGCAGGGGAAAGGGGCGCCCCGACCACGCAGGGGGCCCGAGGCACACGCGCCCAGCTCCGGGCAGGCTCTGCAGGGAAGTCCCCGAGCGACTAGGTGGAGCCCGACCCGCAGGCTTCAGCTGGACCCGCCGGCGCACCAGGCGGGGACGCTGCAGGGCTCCGGTTCCCCCGGGTCCCCTCCGAGGCTCGGACGAGGCGCAGACGCGGCGGGGCCAGGGCCGGGTCCGGGTCCGAGCCTTCCCCGCCGGCCCTGACAGCCCGGTGTGGCCGCGACTGCATCGCACTCCCGGCCCGCCGCTTTCCGAGAGGCCCAGGCCACCCGAGCGCGCCGGCGTCTTTCAGGTGGGGGCAACGGGGCCCGCGGGCGGCCAGCGCGGCGTTGCCGCCCTCCCCGTAGGCGCCACCGCCGCCACCGCCGCCGCCGTCACCCGGTGGCCCCGGGAAGCTCGCGCACGGCCTCGTCCTGGCCTCTTCGCTGCCGCTGCGGAGCGGGCTCCGGCGCCCACGGAGAAGCGGGCCTGGGAGCGGCCACCTAGGGAGGCGGTCCACCGCCCACGGGCTCGCCGACTTGCGCGGCCCGGGGTGGCCCTGGCTGGCGGCGATCGTGCGGCGTCCAGCGCCCCGCGCGTAGCCGTGAGCCTGGTCCTTGGAGGCGGCGCGGCGTCCCCTGATTCCCAGGCCGGAGCGAGCGCGGGAGGCGGCGGCAGAGCCAGGGCGATCGACGGGACCCCGGGCGGCCAAGCGGCTGTGCAGTCCGGCCGGGGCTTCCGGGGCCCGGCATGCGCGATGCTCCGGGGGCGGAGGGCCGATTCATGGGGCCGCCGGGCCGCCCCTCCACGCCTGCACCCCGCAGCCTGACATGGTGGCGGAGCGCCAGAGCGGCGGCCGCCGAGGCAGGAGATATTTTTTAAATCCCCGCCCGACGCCCGCCTCTCCCCGGCACCGCCCCCATCCCTCCACGTGCCCTAAAAGACAGGGATTGTCTTCCGGAGTGGCGCCTCCTGTCGCCGTGGCGGCGGCGACCGCTTCCCTTGGCAGCCCCAGCCCGTGGTCCCCGCGCCCTTGTGGGACTCGGTCGCCTCGGGGTCCAGGTGCGGGCACCCTGGCCCTCCCGCGTCGAGCCGCGAGCCCCGTCTCAAGCCGAAGCCGCCATCCCCAAGCCCGTCCCCTGCGCCAGAGCTCCACGCCGGCCTGACCGGGATTCGCGGGAGCCGGCGGCGAGGCCTGCGCACCCGCACCCCGCGCCCCAAGTCGCTCTTCCCCAGGAGCAGGGCTCGGCCGCCCGGCCCGCGCGACGTTGGTCCCCTCCCTTCTCTGGGACGTCCAAGCGCGGGGCTCCCGGGTCCCTATGCTTGGGATTTCGGCTGCGGGCACGTAGGGTGTTGGCGAGACCCTTGCGGCTGGAGGGACTCTTTGGCCTAGAGACCCCCGCACTGAGCTCGGGGCACAGGGCGCTCTCGCAAGGGGCTGCAGGGACCCCGGGCACCCCGAGCGCACTCTCGGAAACTTCCCAGCCCGGGCTCCCCTCTCCGCATCCCCAGCGCACCGCTCCTTAGCCTGAAGGGCCGGCGCTGGAAGGCTGAGACAGGAAGCGCCCGCCGCCTGTGGTCGGCCAGTGCTCCCTGCTTGTAGCCAAATGTCGGCCGGGTGCCCCGTGCGCGCCAGCCACGCCAACGCTGGCAGGTTGGCAGTGAGAGCCCAGCACAGAGAGGGCTGGTGCAGCGGGTGCCTAGCACCTGATCTCATTAGCTCTGGTTCCTACAAAGGGATTTACCAAGTTGCAGCTTCTGTGCCTGATTGAGGAGCGCTGGCGCCTGGGGAAGCAGGTAAGGGTGGGAAGGGGGTGCCAGGCGTGTCCCATCATTGGTGCAGGTGCAGCCCCAGGCAGAGGCGGAGCAGGCCGGGGAGGGAGAGGGGGCCATGGGAGGGTTCCTGGCCTGCCCACCCAGGGTGGAGGAGTCCTGCCTAAAATTGTCTGCTTCCCCATCCCCAGTTTACTGACCCACTTCAGCAGTGGACCAGGGCTGGCTCTTTGGCTTTTCTGTTCCCTAGGCACTTGCCCCAGGTCCCCTGAGGGCTGTCCTTAGCTGTCCTTAGCTGGCAGCCAGTGCCCATGGCCAGTGGACTGTGCTCTGTCTAAATTGCAGGAATATGGGCTCTAAATGGGACCTAGCTTGCACCTATTTACCCCACAGGTATGTGGGTCTGAGCCAGTCCCCAGCCTCCACCCCTTACACTTTCTGGATATGGGCTCTGAATTGGGCCCAAGCCTTCACCCATCAACACCGCAGGTATATAGGCTCCAAGCTATGCCCCAACCCCCACCCATCTATACTGTGGGAATCTGGGCTCCAAAACTTGCCCCAGCCTCTTCCCATCTACACTATGGGAATATGGGCTCTAGCCAGGCCCCAGCCTCCACCTGTCTACACTGTGGTGATATGGGCTCTGAGCTGGGCCCCGGCCACACAGATATATGAGCTTTCAGCTGGGTCATACACACCCAACTGTCTACACCACAGTTATTTTGGCTCTGAGTCAGGCCCCAGCCTCCACCTGTCTACACATTTATATGGGCTCCAAGTGAGCCCCCATGCCCTCCTCTGTCTACATTGCTGGAATTTGGTCTGTGAGATGGGCCTGAGCCTCCACCTGTCTTCTGCAATATATATGGGATCTAAGTGGAACCTCAAGCTCTTCCTGTCTACACTACAGGTTTATGGGCTCCAAGCTGGGTTCTATGCCTCCACCTGTCTACACTGAGGAGATATGGGCTCTGAGCCCAAATCCAGCCTCTCCCTATTGAAACCATGGTGATATGGGCTCTGAGCCAGGCTCGAGCCTCAACCCATCTACACTGTGGGGATACGGGCTAAAGCTATGCCCCAGCCTCCACTTGTCTACTCCACATGTGTATGGGTTCTAAGCTGGGCCTCATGCCTCAACCCATCTACACTGTGTGGATTTTGGCTTTTTTCTGGTTTGCTAATGCTGCCGTTTTGCCAAACACCAGAAATAGATTGGCTCATATAAAGGGTGTCTATTTGTTTACAAATTTACAGTCTTAAGGCCATGAAAATGTCTAAATTAGGGCATCAACATGAGTATACCTTCACCGAATGCGGGTTGTGTCCGGAAAACCTCTGTTAGCTGGGAAGGCACGTGGCTGGCATCTGCTAATCCTCGGTTGTGTCCCATCTCCTCTCTCAGCTCCTGTGCTTTCTTCAAAATGTTGCTCTTGGGGCATTTTGTCCTCTTAGCTTCTCTGGAGCAAACACTGGGCTAGCACCTGCAAGGTGACAGCAAAAATCTGCTTTCAACAGCCATCTCCAAAATGTCCCTCTCAGCTGCTCTGAGGTCCTTCTGTTTGTGAGCTGTTTTATAGGACTCCAGTGATTAAATCAAGACCCACACTGAATGGGTGGGCCCACACCTCCATGGGTTACATCTCCATGGAAACAAGCTAATCCAAAGATTCTAACCTAACCAACACTAGTATGTCTGTCGTCACAAGACTGGGCTAAAGAACATGGTGTTCTGGGGGACATAAGACATCCAAACCGGCACAGGCTCTGAGCCGTGCCCTAGCCTGAACCCATCTACCTGGCAGGAATGTGGGCTCCTAGCTGGGCCCGCCATCTCCACCCGTCTACACTCTAGGGATATGGTCTCTGAGCTGGGCACTATCTTCACCTGTCTACACCAAAGGTGTATTGGATCCAAGTTGGGCCCTAGCCTCCACCCAGATACATTGCGGGAATTTGGCTATGAGCCGGGCCCAATCCTCCATCTGTCTACACTGTGCAAATACGGGCCCCAAGCCAGACCCTAGCATCCACGTGTCAACCTCAGTGGCATATGGGCTCCAAGCTAAGCTCCACGCCTCCACATGTCTACACTGTAGGGATACAGCCTTCTAGCCAGGTCCCAGCCTCCAACTGTCTACC
This sequence comes from Choloepus didactylus, assembly GCF_015220235.1. NCBI lineage: Eukaryota > Metazoa > Chordata > Mammalia > Pilosa > Megalonychidae > Choloepus > Choloepus didactylus. The sequence goes on along the minus strand of NC_051329.1, from coordinate 31,796,229 downwards.
CCACAGCTCTATGGGCTGAAGCTGGGCCCCAAGCATCCAGCTGTCTACACTATGGGGATATGGCTTCAAGCTGGGCCACAGTCTACACCTCTCTATACTGTTGGGATATGGGTTCCTTACTGGGCCCTAGCCTATAATCATCTGCACTGTGGGTATATGGACTCTGAGCTGGGCTCCAGCCTCCACCTCTATACACCAAACTTATATGGGATCAAAGCTGGACCCCATACCTCTACATTTTGGGAATATATGGTCCAATCTGGGCTCTTGCCTCCACCAATATGCCCCACAGGTATATGGAATCCAAGCTGGCTCCAGCCTCCTCCTGTCTACAACACAGGTATATGGGCTCAAAGCTGGGCCCAATCTCCACCTATATACTCTGTAAGGATATAGGCCCCGAGACATGCCCCAGCCTCCAACTGCCTATACCACAGGTATATAGGCTCCAAGACGGGCCCCAGCCTATGCCTGTCCACTCCGTGGCACTATGGGCTCCAAGCCATGCCCCATCCTCCACCAATCTACCCCAGAGTTATATAGGCTTCGGGCTGGCCCCACGCATCCACACATTTACATCAGAATTATTTAGGCTCTGAATCAGGCTGAAGCCTCCACCAGTCTATACCAATTATATGGGCAAAAAGCCAGGCCCCACGTCCCCACCTGTCTACGCTATAGGGATATGGGCTCCAAGTTGGGCCCCAGCTTCGATGCATCTATACTGTGTGGATAGGGGCCCTGAGCTGGGACCCAGCATGCACCCATCTACACTATGGGAATATGGGCTCCAAGCCGGGCCCCACATCTCCACCTCTCTACACCACAGTTATTAAAGCTCTAAGCCAGTCTCTAGCCTATATACACTGTAGGTACATGGGCTTCTAGCTGGGCCATAGACTACAACTGTCTACACTATGGGGATATGGGCTCTGAGCCAGACCCCAACCTCCATCAATCTACACTGAGGGGATATGGGCTCCATGTTGGACCAGAGCCTCCACTTCTCTAGGTCACTGGCATATGGGCTCTGAGCTGGGCCTCAGACTTCACCCATCTATATTTTGGGAGCATGGGATCTGAAAGGACTCCAGCCTCCACATGTCTACACCTCAGGTACCTGGGCTCCAAGCTGGGCCCCAGGATCCATCCATCTAAATTACAGAATATGCGCTCTGAGCCAGGTCTCAGCCTCCCCTGTCTACACCACAGGAATATGGGCTCCAAACTGGGCCCCAGCCTCCACCTGTCTACCCTGTGGGGATAAGGGCACTGAGCCCATCCCTAGCCTCCACCAGTGTACATTGCAGGAATATGGGTTCTGAGCTGGGCCCAAGCCTACACCTCCCTATCCCACAGGTATATGGGCTCCAATCTGGGCCCTACACCTCTATCTGTCTACACTGTGTGGATATGGGCTGTGAGCCAGGCCCTTGCTTGTACCTGTCTACCCCACAGGTATATGGGCTTGGAGCTGAGACCCAGCCTTTACCTGTCTATACTGCAGATATATTGGCACCAAGCTGGTCCCAGGCCTCTACCTGTCTACCCCATGGGTATATGGGCTCCTCACTTTGGCCCATGACTCCACTCATATGCACTGTGGGGATATAGGCTAAGAGCTGGACCCCAACCTCCATTCATCTACACTGTGGGTATATGGGCTCTGAGCTGAGGCCCAGCCTCCACTTGTCTACACCACAGGTATATGGGCTCCAAGTTGGCCCCCAGCATCCAACTGTCTAAATTACAAGAATATGGCCCCCAAGCCTGACCCCTGATTCCAACTATCTACATTGTGGGAATTTAGGCTCCGAGCCATGCGGCAGCCTACTCCTGTCTACCCCAAGGTATAGGGGCTCTAAGTGGAACCCCAGGCTCTACCCCACAGTTATATGGTCTCTGAGATGGGACCCAGCCTCCAGCTATCTATACCATAGTTCTATGGGCTACAAGCTGGACCCCAGCCTCCATCTGTTTACCCCACAGCTGTATGTACTGCAAGCTGTTCCCCAGCCTTATAAACAATGTGGGGTTATGGGCTCCAAACCAGGCACAGCCTCCACCAATCTACTCATGGGTATTAGAGCTGTGAGCCAGGACCCATGCCTCTACCCATCTACACTGCAGGAATATGGGATCCAAGCCAGGCCCAACCTTGACATGTCTACACCACAGCTATATGGGCTCCAAGTTGGACCCCAGCCTACACCCATCTACACTGCAGGGTATGAGCTCTGAGCCAGGCCACAGCCTCCACCCAGCTACCACACAGGAACATGGGCTCCAAGCTTGACCCCAGACCTGCACCTGTCTACACCACAGGTATAAGGACTCCTAGCCAGGCCCCAACCTCCACCTGTCTACATTGTGGGGATTTAGGCACCATGCAGAGTGCAAGCCTCTGAGCTACGAGCCAGGCCCCAAATTCCACTTGTCTACACTTGAGTTATAGGGGCTCCAATCTGGGCCCCAGCTTCCACCTGTCTACTCCACAGGTATATGAGCCCTAAAGTGGAACACAAGGCTCCTCCTGTCTACTCCACAGGTATATGGGCTCTGAACTGGGCCCCAGCCTCCACCTGTCTACACTGTGGGGATATGGACTCCAAGCTGGGCCAAAGCCTACATCTGTCTACACTTTGGAGATATGGGCTCTGAGATGGGCCCAAGCCTCTACCCATCTACCTCACAGGTATAAGGGTTCTAAGCTGGGCCCCAGTCTCTACCTGTCTACACCACAGGAATATGGGCTCCAAGCTGTGCCCCATGCCTCCACCTGTGTACACCACAGTTATTTGGGTTCTGAGCCAGGCTCTAGCCTCAAGCTGTCTACACTACAGATATATGGGCTCTGAGCTAGGCCCCAGCCTCCACCTGTCAATCCTACAGCTATTGGATTCCAAGATGGGCTCCAGCCTCTACCCGTCTACAAGAGGGGATAGAGGCTCTTAGCCAGGCGCACCTCTAAGACAGCCTCCACCTGTCTACCCCACAGGTATATGGGCTTCAAGCTGGACCTCAGCCTCCACCTGTCTACCCCACAGCTATATTGCCACCAAGCAGGCTCCAGTCTCTACCTGTGTACACCACAGGTATATCAGCTTTGTGCTGGGCCCCAGGCTCCATCTGTCTGCCCCAAAGGTATATGGGCTCCAAGCTGGACTACCAGCTCCAACTGTCTACAGCGCAGGTACATGGGCTCCGAGCCAGGCCCCAGCCTTCACACATTTACATTTCAGGAATATGGGCTCCAAGCCAGGCCCCAGTCTCCACCTTTCTACGGCACAGCTACATGGGTTCTTAGCCAGGCCCCATGCCTCCACCTGTGTGCACTGTGGGGATATAGTCTGTGAGCTGGGCCCAAGCCTTCACCTGTCTACACTATGGGGATATGGGCTCTGAGCTGGTCCCAAGCCTCCCCAAATCTACCCTATAGTTATACGGGCACCAAGCTGGGACACAAGCTCCACCTCTCTACCCCACATGTGTATGGGCTTGGAGCCAGGCCCCAGCCTTCACCCATCTACACTGTGGGGCTATGTGCTCTGATCTGGGCACTAGCCTCCACCTGTCAAATTCACAGGTATATGGGTCCCAAGCCAGGCATCTACAATGTGGGAATATGGGCTCTGAGCTGGGTCCCAACCTCCAACCATCTACCATGAAGGTATATGGGCTCCAAGTTAGACCACATGCCTCCATCTGTCTATACCACGCTTATTTGGCCTCTGAGCCAGGCTCCAGCCATGCCCTGTCTACACCACAGGTATATGGACAATGAGCTAGGCCCTACACCTCCAACAATATACATTGCAGGATATGGGCTACAAGCTGGACCCCAGCCTCCTCCTGTCTACACCACAGCTATATGGGCTCCAAGCTGGGCCCAAAGCCTCCACCCATCTACACTCTAGTCATATGGGCTTTGAGTTAGAACCCAGCTTCTGCCCATTTACTCCACAAGTATCTGGGCTCCATTCTGGGCCCCAGGCTCCACCTCTACCCCACAGATATATGGGCTCTGATCCAGGCCAGAGCTTCCCCCGTCTACACCGTGAGATTATGTCAACCCAGCCGGTTCCCACTCTCCACCCATCAACACTGTGGAGATATGGGCTCAGAGCCGGACCCTAAACTCCACCTGTCTACACCACAGTTATATGGGCTCCAAGCTAGACACCATCCTCCACCTGTCTAGCCCACAGGTATACGGGCCTCTTGCTTTGCCCCATGCCTCAACCAGTCTAGACTGTTGGGGTACAGGCTCAGAGCCAGACTCTAGCCTATACCTGTGTGTCCCACAGGTATATGAGCTCCAGGCTGGACCCTTTCCTCCACCTGTCAACAATGTGGGCATATGGGCTCTGAGCTGGGCCCTAGCCTCCACTTGTCTACACCACAGCTATATGGGCTCCCAGCTGTTACAAAGCCTTTGCCCATCTACATTGTGGGAATATGGTCTTGGATCCACTCACTAGCCTATACTTGTCCACACCACAGGTATATGAGCTAGAAGCTTGGCACCACACCTCTACCTGTCTATACTGTGGGCATGTGGGCTCTGAACTGGGATCTAGCTTCCATCTGTCTACCCCACAGTTTTATGGGCACCAGGCTGAGGCCCTATCTCCACCCATCTACACAATAGGTATGTGGACACCAAGCCAGGCCCCAGCATCCACCCATTTCCCCACAGGTATATGAGCTCCTAATTTTCCCCATGTCTCCCCATCTACACCACAGTTATATCAGCTCTAAGCCAGGCCCCAGCCTTCACCCTTCAACACTGTAGGTGTATGAGCTCTGAGCCAGGCCCCAGCCACCACCTGTCTACATCACAGGTATTTGGTATTCAAGCTGGGTCCCACACCTCCACTTGTCTACACTGTGGGAATTTGAGGTACAAGCTGGAACTTAGCCTCCACCTGTCTACCCAAAGGTATATGGGTTCCAGGCTTGCCGCAGCCTCCACCTGTCTACATCACAGGTGTATGTGCTCAAAGCTGGGCCACAGCCTACACCTGTCTAAACTGTGGGATCATGGTCTCCAAGCTGTTCCCTGCCTCCACCTGTCAAATCACAGGTATATGGACTCAAAGCTGGGCCCCAGGCCTCCAACCTTCTACACTGTGTGCATATGGGCTCAAAGCCAGGCACGGCATCCACCTGTCTATGCTGTGGGGATATGAATTCCAAGCCAGGACCCAACTTTCACCTGTCTACCCCACACATATATGGGCTACAAGCTGCATCTCCATGCCTCTACCTGTCTATACTGCGGGCATATGGGCTCAAAGCCGGACACCAGCATCCATCCATCTACACTGTGGTCTTACGGGCTCTGAACTGGGACCCAGCTTTTACCCATTTACCCCACAGGTATATGGCTTCCAAGCTGGGCCCCAGTTTCAAGCAGTCTACACCATAGACATATGGGCTCTAATCCGGGCTACAGCCTCTACCCATCTACACTGTGGGGATATGGGCTCTGAACCAGGCCCCTGCTTCTACCCATCTACATTGTGGAATATGGGCTCTTAGCCTGGCCACAGCCTATGCCCACCTATACTGTGGGGATATGGGCTCCAAGCCAGACCCCAGCCTCTAACTATCTACCACACAGGCATATGGGATCATGCTGGGCCCAAGGCCTCCACCTGTCTACACTGTGGGGATATGGGCTCAGAGCTGGGCCTCAGCATCCACCTGTCTACTCCACAGGTATATGGGTGCCAAGCTGGGCCTGTCTACAGTGTGGGGATATGGGGTCTGCACTGGGCCCCAAACTCCAACCATCTACCATGAAAGTATATGGGCTCCAAGCCTGGCCACATGCCTCCACCTGTCTACACCACAGTTATTTGGATTGTGAGCCAGGCTCCAGCCTTGACCTGTCTACCCTACAAGTACATGGGCCATGAGCTGGGCCCTATGCCTCAATCCGTCTACACAGTGTGGATATGGGCTCTGTTCTGGTTGCTAATTCTGCCCTTTTGCCAAACACCAGAAATACATTGACTTATATAAAGAGGGTTTATTTGGTTACAAAGTTATAGTTTTAAGGTCATGAAAATGTTCAAATTAAGGAATCAGCACAAGCGTATCTTCAATTAAGGAAGGCCAGTGACATCCGGAAAACCTGTTAGCTGGGAAGGCACGTGGCTGCCGTCTGCTGATCCTGGGTTGTGTCCCAGCTCCTCTCTCAGCTCCTGTGCTTTCTTCAAAATGTTCTCAGGGCATTTTGTCCTCTCTTGGCTTCTCTGGAGCAAACACTGGACTAGCATCTGCAAGGTGACAGCAAAAGTCTGCTTTCAGCAGCCATCTCCAAAATGTCCCTCTCAGCTGCTCTGAGGTCCTTCTGTTTGTGAGCTGTTTTATAGGGCTCCAGTGATTAATCAAGACCACACTGAATGGGTGGGCCCACACCTCCATGGGTTACATCTCCATGGAAACAACCTAATCCAAAGATTCTAACCTAATCAACACTAGTAAATCTGCCCTCACAAGACTGCATCAAGGAACATGGCGTTTGGGGGACATAATACATCCAAACTGGCACAGGCTCCGAGCTGGGCCCCAGCCTCCACCTGTCTATGCTGTGGGGATATGGGTTCCAAGCCACACCCAGCCTCCACCTGTCTACCCCACAGGTATATGAGCTCCAATCTGGGGCACAGCCAATACCTGTCAACACTGTGGGTATTTGGGCTCTGAGTCAGACCCCAGCCTCCACCTGTCTACACCACAGTTATATAGGTTCAAAGCTGGGCCATAGCATTCACTTGTTTTTACCACAGGTATGTGGGAAGGTAAGCAACAGCCTACACCCATTTACAGTGTGGGGATATGGACTCTGAGCCTGTCCCCAGCCTCCAACTGTATACACTGTGGGGATACAGGCTCCAAGCCTGACCCCAGCCTGAACCCATCTACATTGTCAAAATATGGATGCTGAACTGGGCCCCAGCCTCCACCTGTCTACACCACAGTTATATGGGATCCAAGTTGGGTGTCACGCCACCACCTGTCTACACTGTGTGATATGTGCTCCAAGCTGGGCACCAGCATCTCCCAGTCTGAACTGTGGGGAGAGGGGCTCTGAACTGGACTGAAGTGTCCACTATCTACCCGACATGTACATGGCCTCCAAGCTAGGCTCCAGCCTCCACCCATCTACACTGTGGGATATGGGATCAGAACCTGGCCACAGCCTATATCTGTCTACCTCACATGTATATGGGTTCCAAACTGGGCCCCAGACACCACCCATCTACACTGTTGGGATATGGGTTCCCAGCCATACCCCAGACTCCTCCCAACTACACTGTGAATATATGGGTTCAGCCAGGACCCAGACTCCACCTGTTTACCCCTCATGTATATGGGCTCCAAGCTCTGCCCCACACCTCCAACTGTTTACACCACAGATATTTGGACTCTGAGCCAGGCTGTAGCCTGGACCTGTCTACACCATGGGTATATGGGCTGTGAGCCATGCCCGAGCTTCTACCTGACAATGCTACTGGTATCTGGGTTCTGAGCTGGGCCCCAGCCCCACACATCTGCATTGCAGGAATATTGTCTCCAGGCTGTGCCCCAAAATCTACATGTGTACTCCACAGGATAATGGCTCAGAGCCATGCCCCAGCCTGCACCCATCTATACTGTAGGAATGTGGGTTCTCAGATGCCCTCTGGCCTCCTGCCAACTATGCCACAGATATAAGTGTTCCAAGCAGGACACCCCACCTCCACCTATCTACACCACATTTATTTGGGCTCAGAGCCCTGCTCCAGCCTCAGTCTGTCTACACCACAGGTATATGGGCCCTGAGCCAGGTCCCACCCTCCACCTGACACTCCTACTGGTATCTGGGTTCCAAGCTGGGCCCCAGCCTCCACCTATCTACATTGCAGGAATATGGGTTGCAAGAAGGTTCCCGGCCTCCACCAGTCTAAATTCTAGGGATATGGCTTCAGGCTGCACTCCATTCTCCAACTGTCTACACTGTGGGGATTTGCCTCCACAGCTCTACACCAGCATTATCTGGGCTTCGGCCCAGGCCCCATGCCCCCACCCATCAACATTAGGAGATTTGGGCTCCAAACTGAGTCCCAACTTCCACATGTCTACACTGTGGTGTTACGGTGTTTGAGTAGTGCCCAGCCTCCTCCTCTCTACCCCACAGGTATTGGGCTACAAGATGGACCTCAGCCTCCATCTATCTGACTACAAATATGGGCTTCGACCTTTACCCCACCATCCACCTGTCTGTGCTACAGGTATCTGGGCTACAAGCTAGGCCCCAGCTTCCACACGTCTACAATGTTGGGATATCAGCTTTGAGCCTGGCCCCACGCACTCACCTGTCTACACTGTGGGGATATGGGCTCTAGCTGGACCCTAGCCACCACCTGTGTGCCCCTCATGTATATGGGTTCCAAGCTGGGCCCCAGTCTCCACCTGTCTACACTACGGGGATATCACCTTTGACCCTGACCCCAGCTACCAACTGTCTACTCCACAGTTATATGAGCTTGAAGTTGGGCCCCAGCCTCCACCTGTCTACACCACAGGTATATGGGCTCCAAGCTGGGCCCCGAGCCTACACCAGTCTACACTATGGGTATATGGGTTGCTTGCCATGGCCCAGCCTCCCTGCATCTACCCAACAGGTTTATTGCCTCCAAGCTGGGCCCCAGGCACACACCCATCAATACTACAGTTGTTTGGTCTCTGAGCCTGGGCCCAGGCTCCACCTGCCAACACCACAGTTATATGGGGTCCAAGCTAGGCCCCAAGCCTCCGCCTATCTACACTGTGGTGATATGTTCCCTGAGCCAGGCCCCACTCTCCACTTGCTACCCCAGATGTATATGGACCCCAAGCTGGGATCCAGCCTCAAATTATCAACACTACAGTTATATGGGTTCCAAGCTGGGCCCCAGCCTCCACCTATCTACATTGCGGGAATATGGGTTCTGAGATGGGTCCCACCAGCCATCTGTCTACCCACAGTTATTTTAGCTGCATTCTGGGCCTCAGCCTCCACCTGTCTACACCATAGGTATATGGGCTCCAAATCAGCTCCAGCCTCCACCTATCTGTACTGTGGTGTTATGGTTCTGAGCTGTGCCCTAGCCACCACCCATCTACCTCAGAGGTATATGGGATCCAAGCTCTCCAAAGTCTATACCTGTCAGCACTGTAAGGGTATGGGTTCTGATCCAGGCCCTAGCCTCCTCCTGTCTACACCACAGGTACATAGGCTCCAAGCTGGACCCCAGACTCCACCTGTCTATACCACATGTGTATGAGTTGCAACCTTGGCACCAGCATACCCCCTGTCTACACTTTCATGATTTGGGCTCCAAGCTGGGCCCCAGGCTCCAACTGTCTGTACTTTGGGGATATGGGCTTCGAGCCAGGCCCCAGCATCCACCTGTCTCCCACAGAGTTATTTGGGCTCTAAGGTGAGTCCCAGCCTCCACCTGTCTACACTGTAATTATTTGGGCTTGGCCTGAGGTCAAACCCATCTGCACTCTGGAGATATGGGCTCCGAGCCAGGCCCCAGCCTCCGTCTGTCTACACCACAGCTGTATTGCTCCAAGCTGGGCTGCATGCCTACAACCAACTACACTGTGGGTTATAGGACTGGAGCTGGTCCCCAGGCTCCACCTGTCTACACCACAGGTATATGGTATCTGAGCCAGGCCCTAGCCTCCACCCATCTACATTGCTGAAATGGGCTGCAAGCAAGGTTGCAGCCTCTACCAGTGTTGATTGTGGTAATAATGGCTCTAAGTTAGGCCCCAGGCTCCACCTCTCTTGCCCACAGATGTATGGGCTCCAAGATGGGCCCCAGCCTTGATCCATGTACACTGTGGGGATAGTGGCTCCAATCTAGACCCCAGCCTCCAGCTGTCTACACTGTGGGGATTTTGGGCTCTGAGCCATGCCCCAGCCTCCACCTATCTACATCACATGTATATGAGCTCCAAGCTGTTCCCCAGGCTCCTCCTGTCTATACCACATGTATATGGACTCCAATCTGGATCCAGCCTACACCCATCTACACTGCGGGTATATGGCTCTGATCTGGGCCCTAGCCACCACCCACTTACCCCACAGGTATGTGTGTTCCAAGCTGGGAACCAACCTCCTCCTGTCTACAACACATGTATATTGGCTCCAATCTGGGCCAAGCCTATACCTGTCTATACTGTGGGTATATGGGCTCTGAGCCAAGCCTGAGCCTCCACCCATAAACACTGTTGGGGTATGGGACCCAAGCCAGATCCCAGCCTCTGCCTATCTACCCCACAGTACATGGGCTCCAAGCTGGATCCAGGCCTCCACCTGTCTATACCACATGTATATGGGCACCAAGCCAGGCCCCAGCTTCCACCCATCTATATTGTAGGGATATGGGTTTCAAGCTTGGCCCCATCTTCAACATGTCTATTCTACAGTTATGTGGTCTCTGAGCCATGCTCCAGCCTCCACCTGTCTACCCTGCAGTTATATGGGCACCTAGCTGGGCCCCAGCATCCACCTGTCTACAGTTGGGGATACAAGCTCCAAGTCATTCCCTGGCTTCCACTCATCTACACTGCATGGATATGGGCTAGAGCCAGGCCCCAGCATCCACCTGTCTACCCCACAGGTATATGGGGTTCAAAGATGGGCCACAGCATCCACCTGTTTATACAACACGTGCATGGGCTCCAAGATTGGACCCAGCCTCCACTGGTCTACACTGTGGTGATATAAGCTCTAAACTGGGCCAAAGCCTCCACCCATCTACCCCACATGTATATGGTTCCAAGCCAGGCCCCAAACTTCCACCTGTCTGAAACACATTTATTTGTTTCTCTGTGCTAGGCTCCAGCCTCGACTTGCCTACACCATGTGTGTATGGGCTCAGCTATCAGCCCCAACCTCCACCTATCTGTGCCACAGGTATATTGGCTCTGAGCCAGGCCACAGGTTTCTACCATCTACATTGTGGGCATATAGGCCATGAGCTGTGCCACAGCCTCCACCTGTCTACATTGTGGGGTTATGTGGATCAAGCCGGACCCTAGCTGCCACTTGTCTACCCCACAAATCTATGGCTCCATGCTGGGCCCCAGCATCTATCCTTCTACATTGCAGGAATATGGGCATGAGCCCGGCCCCAGCCTCCGCCTGTCTACAGCACAGGTATATGGGCTCCAAGCTGGGCACCATGCCTCCACACATCTACTATGGGATATGTGGTCAGAGTGGGCCCCAGACTCAGCAGTCTGAACTGTGTAGATAGGGGTTCTAAACTGGGTTGAAGCCTCCACCATCTGCCCCACAGGCATATGGGCGCCAAGCTCAGCTGTAGCATCCGCCTGTCTACACTGTGGCATATGGGCACCATGCTGAGCCCCAGCCTCTACCCATAAATACTGTGGGAATAAGAGTCCTGAGCCAGGCCCCAGGCTACACCTGTCTACCCTACAGCGATATGGGCTCCAAGCTGGGTGCCAGCCTCCACCTGTCTTTCCCACAGGTATGTGGGTTCCAAACTGGGCCCCAGCGTCCACTCCTCTACTCCACAGGTATAGGAGTTCCTCGCATTGGCTCATGCCCTCCAGCCATCTATAACTGTAGGAATATGGGCTCTGAGCCTGGCCCCATCCTCCACCAACCTACCCCACAGGTATATGGGCTTTTGGCTGGGCCTTACACATCCACGTATCTATAGCAGACTTATTTGGCCTCTGAGACAGGCTGCAGGCACTCCAGTCTACACACATTATATGGGCAATGAGCCAGGCCACATGCCCACACCCACTGACTCTGTGGGGATATGGGCTCCAAGGGGGCCCCTGCATCCATCTGTCTACACCACAGGTATATGGGCTCTGAGTCAGGCCCCAGCCTCCACCTGTCTATACTCTTTGGATATGGGCTCCAGACTGGGCCCCCTCTTCCCACCATCTATACTGTCTGGATATGGGCTCCCAGCTCAGCCCCAGCCTACCCCCAAATACACCTTTGGAATATGGGCTCCAAGCCAGGCCCCAGTCTCCACCTGTCTACACTGTGGGGATACAGGCTCCGAGCCACACCCTAGTCTCCACATCTCTACCCCATACATATATGGGCTCCAAGTTGGGCACAAGTTTACACCTGCCTAGATTGCAGGAATTTGGGCTCCAAGCTGGGCCCTAATCTCCACACTTCTTTCCCACAGGTATATGGGCTCCAGCTGGGCCCCTGCCTATACTTGTCTACACTGTGGATATATGGGCTGCTAGTTGGGCCCAGACTCCACTTGTCAGCACCAAAGGTATATGGGCTCCAAGCCAGGATCCACACCTCCACCCATCTGCACTGTGGGAACATGGGCTCAGAGCTAGGCCCCAGCCTCCATCCATCTACCCCACAGGTATATGGGCTCCAAGCTGTGCCCCATGCATCCACCTGTCTACACCACCATTATTTGGCCTCCAAGCCAGGCTCTAGCCATGAACTGTCTGCACAACAGATATATGGGGATCAAATCTGGACTCCTGCCTCCACCTGTCTACACTGAGGGGATATGGGCTCTGAACCAGGTCCTAGCCTCCACCTGTCTACTCAAGTTGTATCTGGGCTCCAAGCTAGGACTCAGCCAACACCTATCTACATTGTGGAAATACGATATCCAAGCTCAGCATCAGCCTACACCTGACTACACTGCATATATATGGGCTCCAAGTGGGGTCCCAGCCTACATCTGTCTACATTTTTGATATATGGGTGCTGAACCAGGACCCAGCCTCCTCTTGTATACCCAAAAGCTATAGGGTTCCTAGCTGGGCTCCAGCCTCCACCTGTCCAAACCACAGATAAATGGTCTCCAAGCATGGCCTCATGCCTCCTCCCATCTACACTGTGGGGATATGGGCTCTGAACAGGATACCAGCATCCACCTGTCTACAATGTGGGTAAATGGGCTCTGAGCCAGTTGCCAGCCTCCACACATCTATCTCACAGGTATATGGGTTCCTAGCCAGAACCCAGCATCCACCTGTCCACCCCATACGTATATGGGCCCCTAGCTGGGCCCCATCTTCCACATGTGTACACTGAGGGGATATGGGCTCTGAGCCAGGTCCCAGCCTCCTCCTGTCTACACTGTGGGAATATGGGCCCAAGCCAGACCCTGGCCTCCATCTGTCTACCCCAGAGGTATATGGGCTCCAAGCTGGGACCCAGCCTTCAGCTATGTACACCACAGTTATAGGGGCTCCAACCTGAGCCACAACTTACATCCATCTAAATTGTGATGATACGGATCCAAGCCAGGCCCCAGCCACCACCCATCTACACCACAGTTGAATGGGCTCTAAGAAGGGCCCCACATATCCACCTGTCTACAGAACCATCAACTGGGGTCTGAGCCAGGCCCTAGCTTACACCTGTCTACACCAAAGGTATATGGGCTCTGAGCCAGGCCCCACATCAGCCCATCTATAGTGTGGGGATATGAGTTCAGAGCCAGGCCCCAGCCTCCGCCCATAAACAGTGTGGGGATCTGGGCCCCAAACTGGGCCCCAGGCTCCACCTTTCTACCTCACAGACATACGGGCTCCAAGCCTGGTCCCACACCTCCACCAGTCTACACTGTGGGGATACAGGCTCTGAGAAAGACTCGGGCTCAACCCATCTTCACTGTGGGGATATGGGCTCCAAGCTGGGCCACAGAGTCCACCTGTCTACACCACAGGTATAAGGGCTTCAAGCTGAGCCCTATTCTCCACCCATCTATATTGCCAGATTATGGGCTGTGAGCCAGGCCCAGCTTCTACCTGTCTATCCAACAGTTATATGGGCTACACGCTAGGCCCCAGCCTACACCAATCTACGTCATGGTTATATGGGCTTCAGGCTGAGCCCCACACCTCCATGTATCTATGGCAGATTTATTTGGGCCCCGGGCCATGCTGCAGCCTCCCCCTGTCTACACCACAGTTAAATGTGCAATGAGCCAGTCCCCAAGCCCACACCCATCTTTATTGTGGACACATGGGATCCAAGCTGGGCTCCAGCCTCCACCCATCTGCATTGTGGGAATATGGGTTCTGAGCCTCCACCTCTCTACTCCATAGTTATTTGGGCTACAATTTGGACACCAGTCTCCACTTGTCTATACCACAGGCATATGGACTCAAAGCTGGGGTCCACACCTCCACCCATCTACACCATGGGGATATGGGCTCCATCCTGGTCCTTAGTCTCTACCTGCCTACATTGTGGAGATATGGGCTCACAGCCAGCCCCACCCCCCACCCATCTAGCCCACAAGTAAATGGGCTCCAATCTGGGCCCCAGACTCTACTGTCTCTGTCACACACCCATATGGGCTTTGAGCCAGAACCAAGCTGGACCCCACACCTTAATCAGTCTTCTCTATGGGGTTATGGGCCCTGAGCCAGACCCTAGCCTCCACCCATTTACACTGTGGGGATATATGCTCCCAATCTCTACCTGTCTACACCACAGGTATATAGGTTCCAAGCAGGACCCTAAGCCTCCATCCATCTACACTGTAGGGATATGGGCTCTGAACCGGGCCCCAGCCTCCACTTGTCTACACCACATTTATATGAGCTCCAAGGTAAGCCCCACGCCTCCAACCACCAACTACACTGTGGTGATATGAGCTCCGAGTCAGATCCCAGCATCCAACTGTCTACACTGTGGGTACATCATCTCTGAGCCGGGTGCTAGCCTCCACACATCAATCCCACAGGTATATGAGCTCTGAGCCAGGCTGCAGTCCCCATCTGTCTACCCTATAGGTTTATGGGCTCCTCGCTGGGCCCAGAATCCATACATGGACACCATGGTGTTATAGGCTCTGAGCTTGGCCCCAAGCCTCCACCCACCTACCCCAGAGTTATATGTGCCCAAAGCTGAGCCCCATGCCTCCACCTGTCCACACCATAGTTATATGCACACCAAGCCAGGCCCCAACCTCCACCTGTTTACATGACAGGTATATGGGCTCCAAGCTGGGCCCTAGCCACCAACCATCTACATTGCGGTAATAAGGGCTTGGAGTGAGGCCCCAGCATTCACCTGTCTACTCCACAGGTATATGGGCTCCAAGCTGGGCCCCAAGCCTCCACCCATCTATACTGTGGGGATATGGGCTCAGTGCTGGGTCCAGCCTCTGCCTTTCTACCCCACAGTTATATGGGCTCCAATATGGCCAAATACCTCCACCTGTCTACCCAACAGGTATAAGGGATGATAGCCCTGTCCCAGCCTCCACTGTACATTGTGGGAACATTGGCTTCTTGATGGACCCAGATTTCATCCATCTTCCCCACAGGTATATGAGCTCCAGGTGGGGCCCCAGCCTCCACCTGTCTATGCTATAGTTATATGGGCTCCAAGCTGGGCCCCAGACTCCAACTCTCTACACCACAGGTCTATGGGCTCTGAGCCGGGCCCTAGTTTTTGAACATCTACATTTTAAGAATATGGACTCTGAGCTAGTACAAGCCCCCATACATCTACACTGTGGGGTTATGGCATCAAGCTAGGCCCCAGCCTCCAGCTGTGTACCCCACATGTATATGGGTTCTAAGTTGGACCCCATATTCCACCTGTCTACACTGTGGGGATTTGGGCTCTGTGTCGGGCCCCAGCCTCCATCTGTCTATACCCCAGTGGTGAGGCACCACACTTCCACGTATCTACATTGGGTGGATATGGGCACTGAGCTGGGGCCCAGGCTCCACCTCTCTAGCCCACAGTTATGTGGGTTCAAAGCTGAGTCACTATGTCCACCTGTCTGCCCCACAGGTATATGGGCTCCAAAATTGGCCCAATCCTATGCCTGTCTACACTGTGAAGATATGGGCTCTGGGCTGGACCCCAGCCTTCACCAACTACTGCACAGATATATGGGATTTGGGCTAGGCCCATGCATTCACATATGTATAGCAGAGTTATTTGGGGTCTGAGCCAGGCCACAGCCTCCACCTGTCTACACCACTTATGTATGGCCAAAAAGCAAGGCCCCATGCCCCTACCCATCTACATTGTGGGGATATGGGCTCCAAGTCAGCATCTAGCCTCGAGCTGTCTGCAACACAATTAATGGGCTCCAAGCTGGGCCCAGCCTCCACCAGTCTACATTTTGGGCCCCAGGCTCCACCTGTCTTTCCCACATGTATATGGGTTGCAAGCTAGGTCCCAAGCCTACACCTGTCTACACTGTTTGGATACGGGCTCAAAATCAGGACCCAGCCTATAGCTGTCTACATTGTGGGAATATGGGCAATGAACTGTGCCCTGGCCTCCAGCCATCTTCCCCACAGGTATACAGGCTCCAATCTCAGCCCCAGCCTCCACAAATATACACTGTGTGGATATCGGTTCTGAGCCAGGCCCTAGCCTCCACTTATCTCCTGCAAAGACATATGGGATTAAAGCTGGGCCCCAGCCTCCATGTGCCTACTCTGTGTGGTTATGTGCTCCAAGCTGGGCCTCAGCTACCACCTGTCTATGCCACAGGTATATGGGCTCCAAGCTGGGCCCCAGTCTCCAGCTGTCTATACCACAGGTATGTGGGCTCTAAGCTGGGCCCCAACCTACCCCCAACTGCATTGGGGAATATTGGCTTTGAGCCGGGCCCCAGCCTCCACCCACCTACCCAACAGGTTTTTGTGTCAAAGCTGGGCCCATGCCTCCACCTGTCTACACCACAATTATTTGGGCTTCTAGCCAGTTCTACCCTCCAACTGTCTACACAACAGGTATATGGTTTCTGAGCCAAGCCACAGGCTTTCACCAATCTACACTGTGGTGATATGGGCTCTGAGACAGCACCCAGCCTCCACCAGTCTATACTGTGTAGATATGGGCTCTAGCCAGGCCCCAGCCTGCACCCTTCTGTGCTGTGGGAATATGGGCTCTGAATTGGGCCCTAGCCTCTAGCCATATACCCCATAGTTATATGGGCTCCAAGCTGGCTCCAGCCTCCTCATGTCTACACCACAGGTATACGGGGTCCAAGCTTGGCCACAGTCTCTACCTGTCTACCCACAGTTATTTGGGCTCCAAGCTGGGTCCAATCTCCTCCTCTATATACTGTAAGGATATGGGCTCTGAACCAGGCCCCAGCTTCCAACTGTTTACCCCACAGGTACATGGGTTCAAAGCTGGGCCACAGCATCCACCTGTCTACCCCAGTTCGCTAATGCTGATGATTTGAAAAACACCAGAAATGGATTGGCTTTTATAAAGGAGGTTTATTTGGTTACAAAGTTACAGTTTGAAGGCCATTAAGTGTCCAAGGTAAGGCATCAACAATAGGGAACCTTTGCTGAAAGATGGCCAATGGCCTCTGAAAACCTCTGTTAGCTGGGAAGGCATGTAGCCGGCATCTGCTTGCTCCCAGGTTGCATTTCAAAATGTGAGCTTTCAGTGGTCATCTTCAAAATATCTCTCTATACTGCAGCAAGAATCTGGGCCTGTTTGACTCCTCTTAAAGTACTCCAGTGATCCAATTAAGACCCACCCTGAATGGGTGGGGTAACACCTCCATGGAAATAACCCAATGAAAGGTCTCGCCCACAGGTGATTGAGTCACATCTCCATGGAAACACTGAACCCAGAGGTTCCAACCTAATCAACGTTAATACCTCTGCCCCCACAAGACTGAATTAAAGAACATGGCATTTTGGGGGACATAATACATCCAAACTGGCACAGGGTCCCACCGAGCAGATTGGATGGGGGGAGCTGGGATGAGTTCTGGGGCATGCACAGGAACCACATAGGCTGCTCCCAGAACTGCACATGCTCACACATGAGCACATGTGCAGGGACTTGCACATGTGTGTGCACACAGCCTCTGGTCACCATGCTTCCTGGTGGGAAACAGCTGCTGTGTGCTGGGGTGTGGCAGCTCTGATGTGCAGGGCTGGCTGAGGGCAGGCCTCCACAGTCTGCACAAAATGCTGGCATCTGGTGGCCTTAGGCTCCTGGGGGTCCATCTGTTCCTGTGTGCTAATGCTGCCATTTGTAAAATACCAGAAAATGGATTGGCTTTTTATAAAGGGGGTTTATTTAGTTACAAAGTTACAGTCTTAAGGCCATGAAGTGTCCAAGGTAAGGCATCAACAACAGGATACCAGCTCCCTCCATCCCATCTGCTCAGTGGGACCCTGTGCCAGTTTGGATGTATTATGTCCCCCAAAATGCCATGTTCTTTAATGCAATCTTGTGGGGGCAGAGGTATTAATGTTGATTCGGTTGGAACCTCTGGGTTCAGTGTTTCCTTGGAGATGTGACTCAATCACCTGTGGGTGAGAGCTTTCATTGGATTATTTCCATGGAGGTGTTACCCCACCCATTCAGGGTGGATCTTAATTGGATCACTGGAGTACTTTAAGAAGAGCCAAACATCCGGAAAACCTCTGTTAGCTTGGAAGGCATGTGGTTGGTGTCTGCTTGCTCCCATGTTGTGTTTCAGAATGGTGTTCTACAAACTGTCAGTGTCAGTTTCAACAGCCATGTTCAAAATATCTGTCTCAGTTGCAGCTCTCTCCAAAATGTCACTCTCAGTTGCTCTGAGGTCTTTCTGTATGTGAACTCCTTTATAGGACTCCAGTGATCCAAGTAACACCCACCTGAATGGACAGAGTAACACATCCATGAAAATTATCCAACCAAACATTTCACTCACAGTTGATTCAGTTACATCTCCATGAAAACACTCAATCAAACAATTCCAGTCTAATCAACACTAATACGAATGGCCCCACAAGATTGCATCAAAGAACATGGTATTTTGTGGGACATAATACATTCAAACCAGTGCACCATCCTCTCAGCAGCCCCGGCGTGGCCCTGGGTGGGCTCCTGGACCTCTGGCTGCTCACTTCCCTGGCCATGCAGCCTGCTGCTGGGTGTCCAGCCCACTCTCTGCAAAGCCCCAGGCTATGGCTGGGTGGTCTCAGGGTTCCCCATGTCCTCACAGACCGAGCACACCTTCAGTATTCTGGAGTGGTGGACAGATGGTAATTTGGCTAGATGGAAGGATGGACAGGTGGGTGAATGGACCTCCAGGTGTGTCACCATGGCAGTCCTGGCTGGGAGTTGCTTCAGCTTGTCATAGACTGGGGGCGAGTTTGCAGGTGGGCCAGGCTCACTCATGGGTGTGTGGCTGTTCTGCCCAGAGGACCTTTGGCCCCCCAGCCCATGATAAGGATATAACAATAGAGGTAATTAATGAAGAGCTGACTACCAACACCAGCAATGGAAGACAGAAACCAATGGCATGAGGTCTTTACATTACTATTCTAAAGTAACTGTCAAAATAGAATTCTATAATGAAAAAGAAGTCCTTCAAGAAGAGGAAAAATAAACAGATTTCTGGACAAGTAAAAATTGAGAAAGTTTGCTAGTAGCAACTAATTTTAAAAGAAATGTGAAAAGATATTCTTCAGGTAGGAAGAAAATGATCTCATATAGGAGGTTTAAGATTCAGGATTGATTAAAGAACTAAATTGTTAAACTTTTGTATTCTAATGAATACTGAATAAAGTAATGGAAAAATGTCTGTGGGCTACAACATCAATAAAGTATTAAATACTCAATAAAATAATATATATCATAAGATGGGTAAATGAATCTCAAGTATTTTAAAATACATTATTTGTGAAGTCAATAACGTATAATTTCAGATTTGGTAAGGGAAGCAAAAATGTTGTAATTTCTCAGGTAAATTCTACAAATGTATTAAAATAATGCATCATATCTAAATATATAGAATAGAAAACTTAAACATATATAATGTTTAAAAAAAGGCATTCAGAGAAAAAGAACATATAACAGAGAGCACAAACAGTATATGTATGTATATAAATACAGTAATTATATTGAATTATATGAATTATAGTTTAATTATATTTAATGGTAGTTATATGAATTGTATTTAATTATATTTAACAGTAATTATACTGAATATAAATGTTCTTAATCAAAATTGTCAAGTGAATTTAGAAAGAAATATATCTATATCTATATATAGACCTAAGAAAGTAATCTATGACATAAAGCAAAGTTGACAGTAAAGGTGGAAAACAATATTCCCTGTAAACACTTTTGAAAGAGTAAACCTTATTTAAGTTTATCAATATTAAATAAAGATATCAAATAAGGAAAAGCATGGCTTTTGAAAAGTGACAGAAGTACAATATGACAAAGAATTGGGCATTTTTTACAACTATCTCAGCAATTGATCGAATAGCAGAGATTAAGGGAAGATTTGAATATTTGATCACCATGAATGATAAATTTTATTTAATGCACAAAATATAGAGCAGTAAGGACAATGGCAAACTCCACCACTTTCCATGCACAAAAGCAAATGTAGGGGCAGGGGGAGAAGGAGGAACCACAGTCCTCCTGTCACAGGTGGTGCTGACCAGGGAAGAAAGGGGGAGGCAAAGAGAAGGGGACAGCTGTGGTCTTGTTCTGATGAAGGGGCACAGGACATGCAGATGGGATGGATGTGGGGTGGAGGGAGAGTGAGGAGTCAAGAAAGGTAGCAAAGATGTCACCAGAACCCCTGTCAAGTGGAGTCCCTGTACATGGAAAGCGGGAGCCAGAGGAGGAGCAGGTTCCAGGGAGGAGCCGAGAGTTCCTGTATTGCCAGGTTAGCAATCCACACGGGGCATCATGAAGCAGCAGTGTGTTTATCCAGACTGTGTGGAAAGGATTGGGGTGGATGAAAAAAATGGAGAAGCCATGCTGGTGTAGATGGTGTTCAAATCCATGTTGGTCCAGCGAGGGAACATGGTGCTGAAGAAGGAAAGTACTCTGAGGACAGAGCCCTGAGGACACACTTATGCTGAGAGGCTTTGGAGGAAAGGAGAACCCAGCAAAGGGGTAGAGGGGAAAGGGCAGTGAAGTCAGTTAAATAACAAAGAGGAGAGTGTAGTGAACCAGACGCTGACTGATGGAAACATTTCTGGGAGATGAGACCGACTGTGTCAAATGCAGCTGATGGAGTAAATTTGAGGAAAATTTGGGGATAATGGAAATGTAAAATTGGATTGTGATGAGGGTTGCATAACTACATTTACAAAAAGTATATGCTTAATTTTACAAATTTTATGTCATGTAAACAACTTCAGCTGTTGTTTAAAAAAATAGAATGAAACATACTCCTGCCATGTGATTAAGCTTTTCTACTCCCTTGTATTCACCGGGGTAATGAAAACAGGTGTTTATAAAAAGGACTTGTGGCCAATCTGCCCACTGGCCTGTCTACCACCCACCTGCCACCGGCTTGGTGCATCAGTCTGCAAGAGTACAAGGGTGGGTGTGGAGAATGCAGCCATCACTGTGGCCTCCTCCTCCTCACCCTTTCCCTCACTCCCATCCTGCTTCCCCTTCCCCACATTGGCTCCTTCACTCTCTGCCACCCACATTCAGGGTAACAATGAACTGTCTGGAGCAGCCGAGCAGCAGCTAGATTGCTTTGGTCACAGTCCAGCAGTCACCCACACCCAGAACTACCTCTGGCCCCTGTGCCTTGGAGTGGAGACTAGCAAGGATGAAATCTACCTCCTGGTATTCAAGGAAAACACAGTCATAACATTAGCTGGATACAAGTTTAAGGAGGAGACAACACACACCTAAATTTCAGCTGTAATATATTAAAATATCAAAATGTCTAGGTTTCAACCAAAGATTACAAAACTTACAAAGAATAAAGAAGTGATGACCTAAGCAGAAGAGAAGATTAAAGCATTAGAAACCATAATCAAGGAGGACCAGACCTGGGATATACTAGGCAAAGATTTTTTTTTTAATTGTACTAAATATGCTCAAATAGCCAAAGGAAAACCTGGACAAAGAAACAAAGGGAATCAGGAAAATGGTAGATGGACTCAAAGAGAATATGAATAGAGAGATACGGAAATTAAAAAAAGGAACAAAACAGCTGAAGACCACAGTAGCAGACATTAAAAATTCTCTAGGGGGCTTCAACAGCAGATTGGAGCTATTTCTTAAGAAGAAAGAATCAGTGAACTTAAAGATAAGGCAATTGAAATCAAGCAGTGTGTGGAGCAAAAAGAAGAAGAAAGAAACATGAACGGTGTTTGAGAAGCACATGGGGCACCATCAAATGTACCAATATATGCACTGAGGGAGCCTAAGAAGGAGAAAGGAAGGAAAAATGAAGACTGGAAAGTAGGAAGGAAGATGGGAGGGAAGGAAAGAAGGAAAGGAGAGAGGGATAGAGGGAGAAAGGAAGGGAGAGAGGGAGGGGTAGAGTTAATATTCAAGGAAATAATGGCTGAAAACTTCCCAAATTTAATGAAAGCCATGAATACACACTTCCAAGACACTCAACGAATTCCAAACAGGATAAACCCAAATAGACACAAGTTTGGGCATATTATAATCAGACTACTGAATGCCAAAGATAGAATTCTGCAAACCCCAAAACAGAAGCAATATGTCACCTAGAAGAGATCCTCAATAAAGTCAATTGTGCCGATTTCTTTTTGGGAGCCATGGAGGCAGAAAGGCAGTGGAATGACACAGTTAAAGTGCTGATAGCAAAAAATTGCCAACCAAAAATTCTATATAAGGCAAAACTGTCTTTAAAAAATAAGGATGAGATTAAAGCATTCCCAGAGAAACAACAGCAGAAGGAGCTCATCTCCACTTGACTGGTCCTATAAGACATGCTAAAGAGAGTTTTTCAGGATGAAAGGAAAGGACAATAGAGAATAGATTGAGTCATATGAGAAATAAAGATCTCCAGTGACAGCAATGACATGGGTAAATATAAATGTCAGCACTATTGTAATTTTGGTTTGTAAACCCACTTTTTACTTCCTATAGGATCCAAAAGACAAATGCATAAAATGTTATGATAAATTAGTGATTTCTCTTCATAATGTATTAAATGTGCAATTTGTTAATAAAAAGTACATAAAGGTGGGGGGTGGAGAGGGATAGGAACATAGTTTCATATACTATTAAATTTGAGGTGAGTATCAAAGCAAATGAGATTATTATAGATTTAGGATATAAAATTTAAGCCTCATGGTAACTATGAAGAAAGTATCAGAGAATATGTGAGATCATTGAGACAGAAATTAGAGTACAGGTTACCAGAGTCGGGGGCAGGATGAGAGGGGAATTAATGCATAAAGCGCACAGGGTTTCTGTTGGGGAGATGGAGAAAAGTATCAGTAATGGAAGGTGATGAGGCACCACAACACTGCGGATGCAATGACTCACAGTGAGTGATATGCTTGGGATTGGCTGAGACAGAAACATTTATATTGCATACAAAGAATATGTTCCCACAGTTAAAAAAAGAAAGAGCAAATAAAGAGATAATGACAATTAAGTGCAACTCATGACACTGGATGGGATCTGTTTTGGGTTGCTAAAGCTACCAGAATGCAATATACTAAAAAAATGGGTTGGCTTTTACAACAGGGTTTTGTTAGTTTGCAAATTTACAGTTCTAATACCATGAAAACATCCAAATTAGGGCATCAGTAGGATGATACATTCTCTGAAGAAAGGCTGCTGGCATTGTGACAACTCTGTCACATGGGAAAGCACATGGCCTGTGTCTGATGTTCCTTCTCCCTGGGTTCTGTTATTCTCATCTTCTCATTTCAGTGGCTCTCTTAGAAATGAATGGTTCATATCTTGATAGGGTTGTTGGACACTGTGGGGTAGGGAGGAGTGGAACTTTTAAAAATTTGACAGTAATTCAGTTAAGATTGGTACATTTCACTGTATTTCAATTTTACATCACTTTAAGAAAAATAATTAGAAAGAGTTATGATCATCAGAATATAATGGACACAAGGTCATTTTATTTTCCAAGTCTCCCCTCCTCCCCAGACCCTCCCACTGATGACCTGTCCAAGCTACCAGTTGCTGGTGTGTTCCAGGTGGAATTCTGGGATATTCTCTACTGCTTGTTGTGGCTGTTGCATCCGTGGTTACTGCGCAAAGCCTTGTGGGTGGCCACAGTGCCACAGAAAGTCTGCAAACCTCCCTGGAGCCTGACTTTGGGCTGATCTCTGAGATGCTGCAGGAGGTGGTGATGGAGCTGCTGCCAAATGGCATGATCCCAGATGTCACATGCCACAGCCTCTGCCTTTCATCAGTTTACAGGGGTTCCCTTATTGTTATTCAGCTATTGCCCAGTCTGTTAGAAGCCAGATTTACATAAGATGAGAAAAGCAAATTGCCAAAGCACGGGCTGCACAGACCAAAGAGAAATCAGTTGACAAAATAAGTTTGCTCATAGGGGTTCGCAGAGACTGTACCATCTTTAGATGCTTGGTTAGAGAAAGAGACTTTACAAATACTCAGTCTTATGGACACCTACAGAAAGGCAAAGAGAAGGAAAGCAATGCTAATGAAATTAACTTCACTGGCCCCCAAACTAAAGGAAGCAAGTATCTAAATCTTTCAAACTGGAAGTGACAATAGAGATGCTAAATACACTGAAGTCTCTGGAATGGCTTCTGAGAATGACCCTATGGGACTGGGTGTGGGAATTAAAGCAGCTCTGCCCCCTCCCCTCTGCTCTGGCCCCCAGAGCCTCCAGGCTGCATCACCCAGCCGGCCTCCCTCTGAAGGTCACGGTGGTCCTGGATCCAACAGGACCCCTCCACTGGCTGGAGATCCTTCAACTTGTCTTCCTGGTCATGGAAATGGGCTCCTTCATGGCCACTTCCTCCTTTGAGATTGAAAGACTGTCAGCTTCCAGAAAAACACCAGGAAATGTGGGACTTTCTTTCCAAACAATGTTTAAATTATCTTCCACTAGTGGGAGAAACTGCTTCTATGTCAATATTTGCTTGAATTGGAACTTGATCAAACTACATTTCCTAAGACAATACATTCTCATTATTATTTATATATTAACTTAAGTGAACTATTTATATTTTATTATATCTGCATATTATAAATATTGTACTTGTTAAAAATATATACTGTTTAGAGGTATTTAATCATCAGAAAGAGTATTTTTTGGGGGGAAGGGTTGAATTCCTAATGGTCACAACTCCTCAGTAAAGGCAATTTTCTTTTTTTAAAAAATGAGTATGTATTCATTAAACCATTAAAAAATGAATATATATTATAGGGTGTAGTTATCTATATTCTTAGAGAGAAATTTATATCATTTAATATTTATATTCTAAATAAGAATGGGTAAAAAACAAAATTGGCAAGTTCAGCCGTAGGTGATTTTCTTGAAAGAAAATGGTTTTTGAGAATTTGGGATCATAGTTATGGAGTGGAAATCACCTTTTAAATCTAGTACTGTAAACCAACAGAAATTGGAAAATGTTAGAAAAGATGTTTTGGATAAAATGAGAGGTTAAGGAGAGAATAAGGAGAAGTGAAAACTCCAATCCAAATGGAAATTTAAAAACACTTCTAGGCGTGGTGTCAGAGAAATCTATCACAATGAGAAATGTTCAGATCCTCAAAAGTAGAACAAAAGTAGAACAAATTGGTCTCCAAATGCAACTAGACCTCAGTTATCTCATATGCACATTAAGGGGTTCAGTAAGTAATTCAATGTAACATTGATTGAGGGCCTTCTATGTTTTAGGATTTACACTGGCATAAAAATGTATAGGGTTCCTATGATTGAAAGTTTCCTCTTCTACTCTATGATTCTGCGACAGGCAGATGGACTTGTTTTACTGCAATTTCTTGTCCAGGGTACAGTCATTAGTTTCCCTATGGGTGGACAGAAGCTGAAAAGGAGGTGGTCTTGGATGGGAGGAAAGATGTCCTGGTCACTGCCAGTCGTACAAAACAACAGGATGAACCCATAGGAAAGAAACATCCTCCTTTTACGGTGAAGGATTTCTGCTCTCCACCTAATCCCCAGTGAAGACTGGGCAGATAGCAATAAGACAGGAAGGGGCAAAAGACACAAATTCCATAAGATTTTCATGAAGTTAAACATACAACAAAATATCTTCCAACTTCTGCATATCTTTCTAATGTTTCCTTAGATTTAAATATGCTTCTATAATAGTCAAACAATTTTCTTTCACTGCTGCATTATCAAAGCTTTCAAATTTGATGATATTCTAATATACCAAGTGTTCTCGTTTGCTAATGCTGCCAGAATGTAAAACACAAGAGATGGATTGGCTTTTATAAAAGGGGGTTTATTTGGTTACACAGTTACAGACTTAAGGCCATAAAGTGTCCAAGATAACACATCAGCAATCAGGTACCTTCACTGGAGGATGGACAATGGCGTCCGGAAAACCTCTGTTAGCTGGGAAGGCACATGACTGGCATCTGCTCCAAGTTCTGGTTTCAGAATGGCTTTCTCCCAGGACATTCCTTTCTAGGCTGCAGTTCCTCAAAAATGTCACTCTTAGTTGTGCTTGGGGTATTTGTCCTCTCTCAGCTTCTCCAGAGCAAGAGTGCTTTCAACAGCTGTCTTCAAACTTTCTCTTATCTGCAGCTCCTGTGCTTTCTTCAGAGTGTCCCTCTTGTCTGTAGCTCCTCTTCAAAACGTCAATCACAGCTGCGCTGAGTTCCCTCTGCCCTTCAGCTCATTTATATAGCTGCACTGATCAAGGCCCACCCTGAATGGATGGGGCCATGACTCCATGGAAATACCTAATCAGAGTTATCACCTACAATTGGGTGGGAACATTCCATGGAAACACTCAAAGAATTCCAATCTAATCAGCACTAAAATGTCTGCCCCACAAGATTGCATCAAAGATAATGACATTTGGGGGACATAATACATTCAAACCGGCACACCAAGTGTAAGTAATTTACCTGTAGAATGCTCAGACTCCATGAGAAAAAAGTACATGTTATTCCAGATGAGGAGGCAAGTGGAGAGACCATAAAAGATGGTGAGAAGTTACAAGCAAGGATCATAAACACTGTTCTTCCAACAGATATTTATTGGTGATTATCAGCTGTCCCCAGGAACCAGGAACCAGGTTTCATGCACTCCCAGGAATTGCTCTTGGTTTTTGTAAGTGCACATTTAGAGGCTACAGAACCACATAGGCCATTCCATTTCTACAAATATTTGCATGAATACACTGAACTAATGACCCTCAGGTTATTGAACACCACCAGATTTATATGGAAATCTTAATCACTTCCCAAATAATATACAAGAACCTAATAATCTGTAGGTTACTGTGGAGTCTTCCTACAGCCAACTCCAGGACTTCAAGGCCCATGTGTGGCCAATTTTGTCTTTTCATTTCTGGCTTATTTCATGCAAAATGTTGTCCTCAAGACCCATTCATGTAGTTGCATGCATTACAACTTCATTCCTTGTTGCAGTTGCTCAATATTCTGTGGTATGCAAACATCACATCTCATCATTCTGTTCATCAGTCGATGTACCCTTAGGCCACTTCCATCCATTGCAAATAATGAACACTGCCACCATAAATACCAGTATGCAAATGGACATTCATATCCATGCTCTCAGTTCTTTCAAGTATATACCCAATAATGAGGTTGCGGGATCTTATGGCAATCCCATACTTAGCTTCTTGTGGAACCCCACACTGCCCTCCAGATGGGCTGTAACGAACTACTTCCCACCAAAGTGAATAGGTTGATCCTTCTCGCCACATTTTCTGCAACACTTGTATCCCTCTGTTTTTTCCCCTGCAATTTTATAGTGATACATTCATATACCATACTCATCCTTGTACAATCAATTGTTCATAGTATCATCATATAGTTGTGTATTCATCACCACAATCAGCACTTGAACATATTCATTACTCCAAAAAAGTTAAAATAAGAATAATAAAAAGGATAAAAGAAAAATTAAAAACACAATAAAATACAATTGAAAAGTTGGACACCACCACCACCAAGAATCCCATACCTCTCCCTTATATCCCCCTCTGATAGACATATAGCATTAGTGTATTGCCTTTGTTACAATTAATGGAAGGATATTACAATATTACTGTTAACTCTAGACTCTACTTTTCCTTGATTGTATTTCTTCCCACCACTATCCCATTCTCAACACCTTGAAAAGTTTACATTCATCAGTTCTCCCACATGTAAAAGCATTTTTATATTTGTATATTTAATAACTATCATTGACCACTCTAGATTTCACTATGTTGTACAGTCCCTGTGTATCTTCTATCTTTTTTTCTAGTGTCACGTTTGTTTAGTGTACATACAATATTGTGCTGCCATCACACAGTATTGTGCTCTCCATTTCTGGATCTATATACTCAATCCTGTTG
Source organism: Choloepus didactylus (assembly GCF_015220235.1). NCBI lineage: Eukaryota > Metazoa > Chordata > Mammalia > Pilosa > Megalonychidae > Choloepus > Choloepus didactylus. Next base: position 31,767,909 of record NC_051329.1, on the reverse strand, counting down.
AAGATTCTATACTCTTTCAGCATCAAATGCCTGATCTCTTCCCTCTTTCTCTATCCTTATAACCTGTGTTCTCAGCTTTAACTCTCAAAGTTTGCTCATTAATGTTAGTTTATATTAGTGAGACTATACAGTATTTGTCCTTTTGTTTCCGGCTAATTTCACTCAACATAACATTATTCTTTTAAATTGAGGTTTAATTTGCATTCAAACTCACTAAAATCTCCCTTTTTAGTGTACATTCTGAGATTTGACAAATGCATAGTCATGAAACCACCCCTACAACTGAAATATGGAAAGTTTCATCAACTCCAAAATTTCCCTTATTCCTCATACCTGGATTTGGTATCAGAGTTATGCTGTCTCAAAAATGAAATGGGAATATTCCCTCCTCCTATATTTTCTGAAGGTGTTTGTACAACATTAGTATTATTTCTCATTTAAATATTTTATAGATTTAACCGGAGAAATCATTTGGATCTTGAATTTACCATTGAGAAGATTATTTATTTCAAATTCCATTTCCTTTAGGGCAATTTAGTTTCTCTGTTTTTTTTTATGTCAGTTTTTTAAAATCTCTGTCTTTCAAGGAATGTGCTCATTTTGTCCAAGTAGTTCCATTTATTGACACACATTTGTTCATAATATTCCTTTCATTTTCTTTTAGTGCCCATAGGTCTCTAGTGATGTTCCCTTCTTTTGTTCACGATAATGGTTATTGTGTTTTCTTTCTGTTTTTCTTAATCAGTTTAGCTAGTGATTTATCAATTTTATTGAAATTTTCAAAGAACCAGCTTTTTGTTTTGACAATTTGTCTCTTTTCTATTTCCATGATGTCCACTCATATTTATCATTTCCCTTCTTTTATTGGTTTGGGTTTAAATTGCTCTGCTTTTTCTAGTTTATCAGGGTTGAGATAATACCCTTATATGAACTTACCTCTTTCCTCTAATAAATGATAAAAGCCATAAATTTTCTTCTAATCAAACATCTAAGTACACCCCACAGATTTTGATAGGTCAGTTTTTATTTTCAATCAATTCTCTACTGAGGAAGCCTAGAAAAGCGAACCTGGTGCTGGCCAGAAAGGAAGCAGGGGAGTAGCATTGCAAATCAGCCTATCCTGAACCACCCTTGATGGGCCAATCAAGATAGCCCAGATGCAAGCCCTAATTTACACAGCTGTGCACCAATCAAAATGGCCTTCATTTGAGCCAATCACAAGTCATTCTTAGCTGGTCTCCCATTGGACCAGATCGCAGCACCTTATTCGCATAAAATTCAGCCAATCCTAAAGCACCAATTGTCTAAGCGTGCCCCCTCTAGCCTATAAAAAGCCAAGCTCTAGCTCGTTTTCTTTAGTTTCCGGTGCTGAGAGTCTCCTGTGTAAGGTCCTTGGAGCCGCGGCGCCTGGCGGAGCGGTGTTTGTTCCACGCTTTTTTTTTTTAATATTCATTTTATTGAGAGATATTCGTATGCCACACAGTCATAAAAAACAAATTGTACATTTGATTGTTTACAGTACCATTACAAAGTTGTACATTCATCACCAAAAGCACTCGGTGACACCTTCATTACCACACAAACAAAAATGACAGGAATAATAAAGTGAAAAAAAGCAATTAAAGTAAGAAGGAATACTGCGTGTCTTGTCTGTTTTCTTCTTCTGTTTTTCTACTCATCCATCCACAAAGTAGACAAAGAGGTATGTGGTCTTCATGCCTTTCTCAATCCTGTTGTCACCCCCTCATAAGCTATGTTTTTATACAATTGTCTGCAAGATTCATGGGTTTGGGGTTGTAGTTTGATAGCTTCAGGTATCCATCACCAGCTACCCCAATTCATAGGAACCTAAAAAGGGTTGTCTAGGTTGTGCATAAGAGTGCCCACCAGAGTGACCTCTTGGCTCCTTTTGCAATCTCTCTGCCACTGAAGCTTATTTCATTTCCTTTCACATCCCCTTTTTTGTCAAGAAGATGTTCTCCATCCCATGACGCCAGGTCTACATTCCTCACTGGGAGTCATATTCCACCTTGTCAGGGAGATTCACAACCCTGGGTGTCTGATCCCACTTAGGGTGGAGGGCAGTGCTCTCACTTTTCAAGTTGGCTTAGCTAGAGCGAGAGGGCCACATCTGAGCAACAACAAAGCATTTGGGAAGAGGCTATTAGGCACAATTATAGGGAGGCCTACTATTCTCATTTGTAGCAACAGTCTTCCAAGGGCAAATCCTGTGGTAGAGGGCTCAGCCCATCAAACCACCAGTCCCCTATGTCTGTGAGCATGTTAGCAACCATCGAGGTGGGGTAGGCCAATACCCCTGCATTCTCCACCAGCTCCTCAAGGGGGCTCTGCATTTTTTTTCCTTTTTTTTAACTTTTTTTTTTCTCTAAATCAACTGTATAGAAGATAAAAAAATAAAAATAATTAAAAAAAAACATACAATAAAAAGAACACTTCAAAGAGACCATAACAAGAGAGTAAGAAAAAGACAAGTAACCTAAGATAACTGCTTCACTTCCAACATGTTCCTACTCTACCCAAAGAAAGTGACCTAATATAGCAACATTCTGTGAACTTGTTCCTACTATACCCATCAGAAATTAACAGACCATAGTCATTCCTGGGTATTCCCAGAATGTTAAATTTACACATGATAGCTTATCTGTTCTTCTTGGATTATTGTTCCCCCTTCCTTACTTACTCTCTATCGCTAGTTCCCCTACATTCTACATTTTAAACCATTTGTTTTACATTTTTCAAAGTTCACATTAGTGGTAGCATATAATATTTCTCTTTTTGTGCCTGGCTTATTTTGCTCAGCATTATGTCTTCAAGGTTCATCCATGTTGTCATATGTTTCACGAGATCGTTCCTTCTTACTGCCGTGTAGTATTCCATCGTGTGTATATACCACATTTTATTTATCCACTCATCTATTGAAGGACATTTTGGTTGTTTCCATCTCTTGGCAATTGTGAATAATGCTGCTATGAACATTGGTGTGCAGATATCTGTTTGTGTCACTGCTTTCCGATCTTCTGGGTATATACCGAGAAGTGCAATTGCTGGAGCAAAGGGTAACTCTGTATCTAGTTTTCTAAGGAACTGCCAGACTGACTTCCAGAGTGGCTGAACCATTATACAGTCCCAGCAACAATGAATAAGAGTTCCAATTTCTCCACATCCCCTCCAGCATTTGTAGTTTCCTGTTTGTTTAATGGCAGCCATTCTAATTGGTGTGAGAAGGTATCTCATTGTGGTCTCAATTTGCATCTCTCTAATAGCTAGTGAAGCTGAACATTTTTTCATGTGTTTCTTGCCATTTGTATTTCTTCTTCAGAGAACTGTCTTTTCATATCTTTGCCCATTTTATAATTGGCCTGTCTGTACTATTGTCATTGAGTTGTAGGATTTCTTTGTATATGCAAGATATCAGTCTTTTGTCAGATACATGGTTTCCAAAAATTTTTCCCATTGAGTTGGCTGCCTCTTTACCTTTTTGACAAATTCCTTTGAGGTGCAGAAACTTCTAAGCTTGAGGAGTTCCCATTTATCTATTTTTTCATTTGTTGCTTGTGTTTTGGGTGTAAAGTGTAGGAAGTGGCCACATAATACAAGGTCTTGAAGATGTTTTCCTACATTATCTTCTAGGAGTTTTATGGTACTTTCTTTTATATTGAGATCTTTGGTCCATTTTGAGTTAATTTTTGTGTAGGGTGTGAGGTAGGTGTCCTCTTTCATTCTTTTAGATATGGATATCCAACTCTCCCAGCCCCATTTGTTGAAAAGACCATTTTGACCCAGTTCATGACTTTGGGGGTCTTATCAAAGATCAGTTGGCCATAGATCTGGGGGTCTATCTCCAAATTCTCAATTCAATTCCATTGATCTATATGTCTATCTTTGTGCCAGTACCATGCTGTTTTGACAACTGTAGCTTTATAATAAGCTTCAAAGTCAGGGAGTGTAAGTCCTCCCACTTGATTTTTCTTTTTTAGAGTGTCTTTAGCAATTCAAGGCATCTTCCCTTTCCAAATAAATTTGATAACTAGCTTTTCCAAGTCTGCAAAGTAGGTTGTTGGAATTTTGATTGGGATTGCATTGAATCTGTAGATGAGTTTGGGTAGAATTGACATCTTAATGACATTTAGCCTTCCTACCCATAAACATGGAATATTTTTGCATCTTTTAAGGTCCCCTTCTATTTCTTTTAGTAGAGTTATGTAGTTTTCTTTGTATAGGTCTTTTATATCTTTGGTTAAATTTATTCCTAGGTACTTGATTTTTTTAGTTGCTATTGAAAATGGTATATTTTTCTTGAGTGTCTTCAGTTTGTTCATTTCCAGCATATAGAAACATTACTGACTTATGTGTGTTAATCTTGTATCCCGCTACTTTGATAAATTTGTTTATTAGCTCTAGCAGCTGTATCATTCATTTCTCAGGGTTTTCCAGATATAAGATCATATCATCTGCAAACAATGACAGTTTTACTTCTTCCTTTCCAATCTGGATGCCTTTTATTTCTTTGTCTTGCTGGATAGCCCTGGCTAGCACTTCCAGCACAATGTTGAATAACAGTGGTGATAGCGGGCATCCTTGTCTTGTTCCTGATCTTAGAGGGAAGGCTTTCAGTCTCTCACAATTGAGTACTATGCTGGCTGTGGGTTTTTTATATCTGCTCTTTATCACATTGAGAAAGTTTCCTTTAATTCCTACCTTTTGAAGTGTTTTTATCAAAAAGGGATGTTGGATTTTGTCGAATGCTTTTTCAGCATCTATTGAGAAGATCATTTGATTTTTCCCTTTCAAATTGTTAATGTGTTGTAATACATTGATTGATTTTCTTATGTTGAACCATCCTTGTATGCCTGGAATGAACCCCACTTTGTCATGGTGTATGATTTTTTTAATGTGTCTTTGGATTCGATTTGCAAATATTTTGTTGAGGATTTTTGCATCTGTATTCATTAGGGAGATTGGCCGGTAGTTTTCCTTTTTTGTAGCATCTTTGCCTGGTTTTGGTATTAGATTGATGTTAGCTTCATAAAATGAGTTAGGTAGTGTTCCATTTTCTTCGATGTTTTGAAAGAGTTTAAGTAAGATTGGTGTCAGTTCTGTTTGACAATTTTGGTAGAATTCCCCTGTGAAGCCATCTGGCCCTGGGCATTTATTTGTGGGAAGCTTTTTGATGACTGATTGGATCTCTTTGCTTGTGATTTGTTGGTTGAGGACTTCTGTTTTTTCTCTGGTCAGTCTAGGTTGTTCATATGTTTCCAGGAAATTGTCCATTTCCTCTACCTTATCCAGTTTGTTGCCACACAGTTGTTCATAGTAGCCTCTTAAATTTTTTTTTTAATTTCTTTGGGATCTGCAGTGATCTCACCTTTCTTATTCATTATTTTGTTTATACGGGTCTTCTCTTTTTGATTTTGTCAGTCTGGCTAGGGACTTGTCAATGTTGTTGATCTTCTCAAAGAACCAGCTTTTGGTTTTATTTATCCTCTCTATTGCTTTTTTGTTCTCTATGTCAATTATTTCTGCTTTAATCCTTGTTATTTCTTTTTTTGTACTTGGTTTAGAATTGGTTTGTTGTTCATTTTCTAGCTTCTTCAGTTGATCCATTACTTCTTTGATTTTGGCTCTTTCTTCCTTTTTAATATATGTGTTTAGTGCTATAAATTTCCCCCTCAGTACTGCTTTTGCTGCATCCCATAGGTTTTGGTATGCTGTGTTCTCATTTTCATTTGTCTCTATATATTTAGCAATTTCTCTTGCTATTTCTTCTTTAACCCACTGATTGTTTAGGAGTGTGTTGTTTAACCTCCAGGTATTTGTGAATTTTCTAAGTCTCTGATGGTTATTGACTTCTAATTGTATTCCATTGTGGTCAGAGAATGTGCTTTGAATAATTTCAATCTTTTTAAATTTATTGAGGCTTGTTTTATGTCCCAGCATATGATCTATTCTGGAGAAAGTTCCATGAGCACTAGAAAAGTATGTGTATCCTGGTGATTTGGGATGTAATGTCCTGTATATGTCTGTTAAATCTAATTCATTTATCAGATTGTTTAGGTTTTCAATTTCCTTATTGGTCTTCTGTCTGGTTGATCTATCTATAGGAGAGAGTGATGTGTTGAAGTCTCCCACAATTATTGTGGAAACATCAATTGCTTCCTTTAGTTTTGCCAGTGTTTCTCTCATGTATTTTGTGGCACCTTGGTTGGGTGCATAGACATTTACGATTGTTATTTCTTCTTGCTGAATTGCCCCTTTTATTAGTACATAGTGGCCTTCTTTGTCTCTCAAAACATCCCTGCATTTGAAGTCTATTTTATCTGAGAGTAATATTGCTGCACCTGCTTTCTTTTGGCTGTAGCTGGCATGAAATATTTTTTTTCCATCCTTTCACTTTCAATTTCTTTGTGTCCCTGTGTCTAAGATGAATCTCTTGTATGCAACATATTGATGGTTCATTTTTTTTGTTCCATTCTGTGAAACTGTATCTTTTAATTGGGGAGCTTAATCCATTTACCTTCAACGTTATAATTGTGAAGGCATTTCTTGAAACAGCCATCTTATACTTTGGTTTATGTTTGTCATATATATTTTTCCCTCTCTCTATTAATATCCTTTAATGTACCGATACCGAATCTCTTTAGCACTGAACCTTTCTCCATGTCTCTCTCTCCTTTCTTTGTTTCTCTGTCTGTAGGGCTCCTTTAGTATCTGAAGTAGGGCAGGTCTCTTGTTAGCAAATTCTCTCAGCATTTGTTTGTCTGTGAAAAATTTAAGCTCTCCCTCCACTTTGAAGGAGAGCTTTGCTGGATAAAGTATTCTTGATTGGAAACTTTTCTCACTCAGAATTTTAAATATGTCACGCCACTGCCATCTCACCTCCAAGGTGGTCGCTGAGTAGTCACTCCTTAGTCTTATGCTGTTTCCTTTGTATGTGTTGAATTGCTTTTCTCTTGCTGCTTTCAGACCTTGCTCCTTCTCTTCTGTATTTGACAGTGTGATCAGAATATGTCTCGGAGTGGGTTTATTTGGATTTATTCTATTTGGAGTTCACTGGGCATTTATGATTTGTGTATTTATGGTATTTAGAAGATTTTGGAAGTTTTCCCCAACAATTTCTTTGAATACTCTTCCTAGACCTTTACCCTTTTCTTCCGCTTCTGGAACACCAATGAGTCTTATATTTGAATGTTTTATATTATCTATCATATCTCTGAGGTCCATTTCAATTTTTTCATTTTTTTCCCCATTCTTTCTTTTGTGCTTTCATTTTCCATTCTGTTATCTTCCAGGTCACTGAGTCATTGTTCAACTTCCTCTAGTCCTGTACTATGAGTACCCAGAATCTTTTTAATTTGGTCAACAGTTTCTTTAATTTCCATAAGATCATCTATTTTTTTTATTTAGTCTTGCAATGTCTTCTTTATGCTCTTCTAGGGTCTTCTTGATGTCCTTTATATCCTGTGCCATGCTCTTCTTCATGTCCATTATATTCCATGCCATGGTCTCATCATTCATCTTTAGTTCTTTGATTAGTTGCTGTAGGTACTGTGTCTCTTTTGAGCTTTTGATTTGGGTGCTTGGGCTTGGGTTATCCATATTGTCTGGTTTTTTCATATGCTTTAAAATTTTCTGTTGGTTTTGGCCTCTTGGCATTTGCTTAACTTGAGAGGGTTCTTTTAGGATTTGTAGACCAATTGAAATCCTTGTCTGATCTACAGCTTCGTGGAGTACACTTTCTCTAACTAACAAGCAGGTAGCATCCACGAGCCACCTGTTCCCCTCAAGCCAGTTCTCCCCCACTTTGCCTTTGTGGTGAGTGGGGGAGTGAGTCTTGTGGGGTCCAATTGGTGTACCAAGCTTGCATGTGTAATTGGTATTGTCCACCCTGTATGTGGGGCATGTGTCTGAGTGGTCAGGGAGGGGGGTTGGCTATAACAATCAAATTGCCCTGATGTTCCTGGAGTTTTAAAGCTGCTGCAATAGTCTAATCTTTCAGTTCAGTCCTGCCACAGTTTGTCTCTGCCACTGACCCACAAGTCCTTGGTATGGCCCCTGAGACTTGCAAGTGGGTCCCTCTTCCAGGCCATGCACTCCCTGGTCCTCTGTTGAGGGATAACTGTGCTATGTCACAGGTGAGTGCCGTCCCCCCAGGGCAGTTCTGGGCTGCTGGGCTGTGTAGGGAGACTCCCAGTCTGCTGAGTGGATGCCCCCCTTTTCTTGGGAAGTTGTGGTGTCTAGTGAATTTTCTCAGCCACTGGATTATTGCCTTTTGTCTCAGAGCTCCCTTAGTTCTGCTCTTGTCTTGACCTGCCCAAATTGCAAGTCTTTGAGGCTTTCTGTATTGGGCTTCTCAGAGTAATTGTTTCAGAAAAAGAAAAAAAAAAGGGGGGGGGGAGCCCTCCTGGCAGATCTAATGGGTTATTGAAATACCAAGAGACAAAGCAATTAGGGCCATTAAGGAAAAGTCCAGGGGGCAGAGAGATCAATTTTTCTTCTGGATTTGCAGATGAGCCTCAGGGCCTGAGCTCTGCTCTTCCCCCTTTCTATGTTCACCAGAACTCCAAAAAGCCTCAGCTTTTCTTTTTGGGGTTTTCTTGCTGTTTCTTGCTATCCCTGTCTCCTCTCTGCTGGGCTGGCTGCTCTCAGATTCTCTGGTGTCTGGTCTCAGTCTATCTATGATTGGAGTTTGGATCAGTAGAACGAGTTTATGATAAGAGCCACCACTACAGTTCTCCCTCCTCATTCCCAGCACTGATGGCCCTTCCTCCCATGGGACTGAGCCTGGCAGGGAGGGGCACAGGTCTCCTGGCCACAAAAACTTACAGATTTCACTGATCTTAGCAGTTCAACGTGTTCATGAGTGTTGTGTGAAGTATGCCCAAAGTCAGATTGCTCTGTGGTGTCCAGTCCACACAGTTCCTGGCTTTCTACCTACTTTCCTGGAGGAGTAACTAAAACATACACGTCACCAATCTGCCATCTTCTATTCATTTCCTTTTTGTCCCCATTTTTTCTACCCATTTGTCCATACACAAATGAGTAAAGAGGGTTTGAGCCTTATGGTTTTCACAATCACATTGTCACACCATATAAGCTATATAGTTATATGATCGCTTTCGAGAATCAAGGATACTGGACTGCAATTCAACAATTTCAGATATTTCCTTCTAACTATTCTAATAAACTAAAAACTAAAGGGGGATATCTATATAATGCATCAGAGTTACCTACAGAATGCCTCTCAACTCCATTTGAAATCTCTCAGCCATTGAAACTTTGTGTCAATTCTGTTCCCCCTTTTGGCCCAAATGTCTTTCTCAATCACAGGATGCAGGGTCCAGGTTCATCCCTGGGAGTCACATTCCACACTGCCAGGGAGATTTATACCCTTGGGGGTTATGTCCCACATAGAGGGGAGGGTGGTGAGTTACCTGGTGAGTTGGCTTAGAGAGAGAGGCCATATCTGGGCAACAAAAGAGGGTCTCTGGGGGTGACTCAGGCTCAATTATTAGCCTGAGGAGTAGAATTAGCCTCTCCTTTGCATTATCAAGCTTTGTAAGGGAAAGCCCCAAGATCAAGGGCTCAGCCTACTAAGCTGGGGGGTCCCCAATGCTTGTGAGGATATACGGAATTCCCCAGCTGGGGAAGTTTCATATTTCATTTTTCCACAGTCTCTCAAGGGGGCTTTGGAAATATTTTTTATTCTCTGCCCGAATTACTCTGGGTTGTATCAGGGCTTCATGCTAACCCCTACAACAACAAGGTCTCTCTCCCTAGTCAAGTTTCCATGTAATTATGGCATTTGAGTAAACTGACCATACAAATTAAATTATATAGTGTGTTACAGAAAATATAGATTTTGAACCAAATATCTCTTCCTTTGGTCCTACACAGAAGTCAATGTTTTAAAACATGGTTAGTATCATCCTGTACCCTTTAGTCAGATCTACGCCAATCTTAACCAAGTCCATTTCATTTATATCTCCAATCGAAATCTGATCTCCTTTTCAGCCTCTTTAGCAGTTGTTTCATGGGACAATGCTGACACTCACAGCAGTTGAATTCTGACTCTGAGTTCCAGGTGTCACACAGACACCCAAAACTCCAGGGACCGACCATGTCACACACAGACATGTCAGATTCTCAAAATTTAGAAATAACCGTTACAACTCATGAATAAAAGTGACTGCTGTAAGAGCTTACAATCTAGGAACCTTTACATGAGACTTCCCCTTCTAGCCCATGCTCCCAGATTCAATCCTCAGAGTTTACTCATTGTTACTAGTCCATTTTATTGAGGCATTATAATGTTTGTCTTTTCATTTCTGGTTTATTTCACTCAACCTACTGTCCACATTGTCCCTTCACTTTGTTGCATATCTCATAACTTTATTCCTTCTTGCTGCTCCCTCATGCAAGAATATTCTTATATTTGTACATTTAATCACACTCATTGGCCACTCTACAGTTCAATAAGTTATACATTCCCAGTCTTTATCTTCTATCATTCCTTCTGGTGTCATACAGTCCCCAACCCTCCTCTTTCAACCATATTCAAAGTCATGTTTTTTCAGTGCACTTACAATATTGTGCTACTATCACCCAGTATTGTGCTATCCATTTCTAGATCTACACAGTCAACCCTCTAAAACATTCTATGTTCCTTCAACATTTGATCTCTACTCTTTATTTCCTGATACCTTCATTTCTCCACTCTTCTCCAAACCTCTCTCTCCTGCCTTTTCCCATCTGTCTGTAGCACTCCCTTTAGTATTTCCTGTACAGGAGGTCTCCTGTTCACAAATTCTCAGTGTCTGTTTATCTGTAAATATTTTTAACTCTTCCTCATTTTTGAAGGACAGTTTTGCTGGATATAGGATTCTTGGTTGGCAGTTTATTTCTTTCAGTATCTTGAATAGGTCATGCCATTGCCTTCTTGCCTCTGTTTTCTGCTGAGAAATCCACACTTAGTCATATAGAGCTTCCTTTGTATGTGATGGATTGCTTTTCTCTTGCTGCTTTCAGAATCCTCTCTTTGTCTTTGACATTTGAAAATCTGTTTAGTATCTTGGAGTAGGTCTATTTGGATCAATTCTGTTTGGGGTATGCTGTGCTTGGCCCAGCATTCTTGTCTCAAAGGCATCTTCTGGGGTGAGGGGCTGCCAGCAGCAGGCACAGATCTGCCACCCTCTGTGGTGAGGCCCAGCAGAGACAGGCAGGGGCCCCCAGCTAGGCTCCACTCTCGAGGGGTTATCTGACTTGGTGTCCATCACCTTGGCTCTCCAGGCCTCCATTTCCCCAAATGTACTTGATCTAGCTGAGCCAGAAAGCCCTTGTGGTTCTGGCTCCCTCCCCCTCCTGGCACACAGTAGGTGCTCAGGAAGCAAATGTGAGTGAAGAAAGCAACCTTGGGGCAAATCACAGGGGCTGCCCTCCAGGCCAGCAGCCACCCCACCCCAACCAGCCAAGGACACAGCTGCAGTCCCTGGCTTGCCTCCTGACACCCATTCCACACTCTTTGCTGGGCATTTGTGGGAGCCACGTTTGAATTTGAATTTGAAGTTCAACCCCTGCAGAAATGTCTTGAGGCTCCCGCGAGGATCTAGGGTGACCCTCTAAGTGACACATAGATGCCCCCTGCCCTGGGCCCGGGCTGGGAGGAAACTGGGTTAGAGACAGAAAGCTGCCCTTCCCAGTGGCAGGAGGGAGCCAGCAGCAGGAAGGTGCCTGATTGTGGCACTTGGGGCAGGAGGGGGAATGTGCCCAGGGACCCCCGCGCTGGGGAGCCAGGCAGCTGGCCTGAGGGATGTGGCACTTTGGGGCCAGGAGGTGGGCGTGTGCGGGCCCCTGCCTGGGTGTGTTTCCAGGCCCCTGTGCCTGTTTCAGAACCCTGGGCTCTCCCTCCAAGTGCCGCTGGCCCTGAGCCCTCCACGCAGCAGCCAGCTCCTGGGCCCGATGCCCCCGCTTCTACCGAACCCTGGGGCGAGGCAGGGGAAAGGGGCGCCCCGACCACGCAGGGGGCCCGAGGCACAGCTCTGGGCAGGTTCTGCAGGGAAGTCCCCGCGCGACTAGGTGGAGCCCGACCCGCAGGCTTCAGCTGTACTCGTCGGAGCACCAGGCGGGGACGCTGCAGGGCTCTGGGTTCCCCTGGGCCCCTCTGAGGCTCGGACGAAGCGCAGACGCCGCGGGGCCAGGGCCGACTCCGGGTCTGAGCCTTCCCCGCCGTCCCTGGCAGTCCGGAGTGGCTGCGACTGCATCGCGCTCCCGGCCCGCTTCTTTCCGAGAGGCCCGGGCCACCCGGGCGTGGGCGTCTGCCAGGCCGGGGTAACGAGGCCCGCGGGCGGCCGGCGCTGCGTTGCCACCCTTTCGGTACGCGCCACCGCCGCCGCCATCAGCCGGCGGCCCCGGGAAGCTCGCGCAGGGCCTCGTCCTGGCCTCGTCGCTGCCGCTGCTGCGCGGGCTCGGGCGCCCACGGCGAAGAGGTCCTGGGGGCGGCCCCAAAGGGAGGCGGTCCGCCACCCCGGGCACGCCAATTCGTGCGGCCCAGGGCGGCCCCGGCTGGCGGCGATGGTGCGGCGCCCGGCGCCCCGCGCGTAGCCTTGAGCCTGGTCCTTGGAGTCAGCGCGGCGGCCCCTGATTCCCCGGCCGGAGCGAGTGCGGGAGGCGGCGGCAGAGCAGGCGCGATCGACGGGACCCCGCGCGGCCCAGCGGCTGTGCAGTCCGGCCGGGGCTTTCGGGGCCCGGCATGCGCGCTGCTACGGGGGCCGCGGGCCGATTCATAGGGCCGCGGGCCGCCGCTGCACGCCCGCACCTCGCAGCCTGCCATGGTGGCGAAGCGCCAGAGCTGCGGCCTCCGCAGCAGATTTTTTTTAAAATCGCGGCCCGACGCCCGCCCCTCCCCGAGCCCTGAAAGACACCGATCGCCTCCCGGAGTGGCGCCTCCAGTAGCCGTGGCGGCGACGGCGGCGACCTCTTCCCTTGGCCAGCCCCAGCCCCTCGTCCCGGCGCCCTTCTGGGACTCGGCTGGCTCGGGGTCCGGGTGCGGGGGCCCTGGCCCTCCCGCGTCAAGCCGCGAGCCCGGTCCCAAACCAAAGCCGCCATCCCCAAGCCCCTGCACCAGCGCCCCACGCCGGCCGGGCCGGGCTTCGCGGGAGCCGGCGGCGAGGCCTGCGCGTCCGCACCCCGCGCCCCAAGTCGCGCTTCCCCCTGAGCAGGCTCGCCCGCCCGGCCCGCGCAACGTTGGTCCCCTCCTTTCTCTGGGCCGTCCAAGCGCGGGGCTCCCGGGTTCCCGTGCTTGGGACTTCGGCTGCGGGCACGTAGGGTGTCGGCGAGACCCTTACGGCTGGAGGGATTCTTCGGCCTAGAGACTCCCGCACTTAGCTCGGCGCTCTAGCAAGAGGCTGCAGGATCCCCGGGCACCCCGAGCGCACTCTCGGAAACTTCCCAGTCCGGGCTCCCCTCTCCGCATCCCCAGAGCACCGCTCCTTAGCCTGAAGGGCTGGCGCTGGAAGGTTGAGACAGGAGGCACCCGCCGCCTGTGGTCGGCCAGTGCTCCCTGCTTGTCGCCAAATTTAGGCCGGCCCGGGCCCTGCGCTCCAGCCACGCCAGTGCTGGCAGGTTGGCAGTGAAAGCCAAGCACAGAAAGGGCTGGTGCAGTCGGTGCCTGGAGCCTGATCTCATTAGCTCCGGTTCCTACAAAGGGATTTGCCACTTCAGGGTCTTCTGTGCCTGACTGAGGAGTGCTGGCACCTGGGGAAGCAGGTAGGGGTGGGAAGGGGGCGCCAGGCCATGTCCCATTGCTGGTGCAAGTAGAGCAGCAGGCAGAGGTGGGCACAGGCACCAGAAGGAGAGGCGGCCATGGGAGGGTTCCTGGCCTGCCCAGCCAGGGTGGCCTAGTCCTGCCTAAAATTGTCTGCTCCCCCACCCCCTGCAGGCTTACTGACCCACTGCAGCAGTGGGCCCCCCAGGGCTGGCTCTTTGGCCTTTCTGTTCCCTAGCCACTTGCCCCAGGTCCCCTGAGGGCTGTCCTTAGCTGTCCTTAGCTGGCAGCCAGTGACCATGCCCAGCAGACCGGTGCCCTGTCTAAACTGCGGGAATATGGGCTCTGAAATGGGACCCAACTTCCACCTGTTTACCCCACAGGTATATGGGTCTGAGCCAGTCCCCAGCCTCCACCCCTGTACACTTTGTGGGTATGGGTTGTGAGTTGGGTCCAAGCCTCCACCATCCACACTACAGGTATATAGGCTCCAAGCTATGCCCCAGCCCCCACCCATCTATACTGTGGGAATCTGGGCTCCAAGACTTGCCCCAGCCTCTTCCCATCTACACTGTGGGAATATGGGCTCTAGCCAGGCCACAGCCTCCACCTGTCTACACTGTGTGGATACGGGATCTGTCCTGGACCTACCCATTGACACTGTGGTGATATGGGCTCTGAGCTGGGCCCTGGCTTCCAGCCACCTACCACACAGATATATGGGCTCTAAGCTGGGTCATACGCACCCACCTGTCTACATCACAGTTATTTTGGCTCTGAGTCAGGCCCCAGCCTCCACCTGTCTACATGTTTATATAGGCTCTAAGTGAGCCCCATGCCCTCACCTGTCTACGTTGTTGGGATTTGGGCTGTGAGCCAAACCCCAGCCTCCACCCATCTACACTGAGGGGATGTGGGCTCCATGCTGGGCCAGAGCCTCCACTTGTCTAGGTCACTGGCATATGGGCTCTGAGCCGGGCCTCAGATTTCACCCATCTATATTTTGGGAACATGGGATCTGAAAGGACCCCAGCCTCCACCTGTCTACACTTCAGGTACCTGGGCTTCAAGCTGGGCCCCAGGATCCACCCATCTAAATTGCAGAATATGTGCTCCAAACCAGGCCTCAGACTCCCCCTGTCTATACCACAGGAATGTGGGCTCCAAACTGGGCCCCAGCCTCCACCTGTCTACCCTGTGGGGATAAGGGCACTGAGCCCATCCCTAGCCTCCACCAGTGTACATTGCAGGAATATGGGTTCCAAGTAGGGCTCAAGCCTCTGCCTCCCTATCCCACAGGTATATGGGCTCCAATCTGGGCCCTATACCTCCTTCTGTCTACACTGTGTGGATATGGGCTGTGAGCCTGGCCCTTGCCTCTACTTGTCTACCCCACAGGTGTATGGGCTTCCAGCTGAGACCCAGCCTTTACTTGTCTATACTGCAGATATATGGGCACCAAGCTGGTCCCAGGTCTCTACCTGTCTACCCCACAGGTATATGGGCTCCTCACTTTGGCCCATGACTGCACGTGTATGCACTGTGGGTACCTGGGCTAAGAGCCAGGCCCTAGCCTTCAGCTGTCAACCCCAGGGTTATATGGGCTCCAAACTGGACTCCACACCTCCACCTGTCTACACTGTGGGGATATGGGCTTCAAGCAGGACCCCAGCCTCCATTCATCTACACTGTGGGGATAAAGGCTCTGAGCTGAGCCCCAACCTCCACCTGTCTGCACCACAGGTATATGGGGTCCAAGTTGGCCCCCAGCATCTACCCGTCTAAATTACAGGAATATGGGCTCCAAACTGTACCCCGGCCTCTACCATCTACACTTTGGGGATATGGGCCCCAAGCCTGACCCCAGATTCCAACCATCTACATTGTGGGAATTTAGGCTCTGAGCCACACAGCAGCCTACTCTTGTCTACCCCAAGGTTTATGGGCTCTAAGTGGAACCCCAGGCCCCTCCTGTCTACCCCACAGTTATTTGGTCTCTGAGATGGGACCCAGCCTCCAGCTGTCTGCACCACAGTTATGTGGGTTACAAGCTGGACCGCAGGCTCCATCTGTTTACCCCACAGCTGTATGTACTGCAAGCTCTTCCCCATCCTCATACCACAAACAATGTGGGGATATGGGCGCAGCCTCCACCAATCTACTCATGGGTATAGGAGCTCCGAGCCGGGACCCATGCCTCCAAATGTCTACCCCACAGGCACACGGGCTCCAATCTAGACCCCAGGGTGCATCAGTCTACATTGCAGGAATATGGGCTCCAAGCCAGGACCCAGCATCCAGCTGTCTAACTCACAGTTATATGGGCTCCAAGCCAGACCCCACACCTCCACCCATCTACACTGCGGGAATATGGGCTCCAAACCAGGCCCAACCTCTACATGTCTACACCACAGCTATATGGGCTCCAAGTTGGACCCCAGCCTACACCCATCTAAACTGCAGGGTATGAGCTCTGAGCAGGGCCACAGCTTCCACCCAGCTACCACACAGAAACGTGGGCTCCAAGCTTGACCCCAGGCCTGCACCTGTCTACACCACAGGTATAAGGACTCCTAGCCAGGCCCCAGCCTCCACTTGTCTACACTGTGGGGATTTAGGCACCATGCAGAGTGCAAGCCTCCACCAGTTTAAACTGTTGGGGGTATGTGCTCCGAGCTAGGCCAAAGTCTCCACGTCTCTACCCCACAAGTTCACGGGTTCCAAGCTGGGCCCCAGCCACCACCCACCTACAGTGTGAGGACATGGGCCCTGAGCAAGGCCCCAGAGTCCACTTGTCCACCCCAAAGATATATGGGCTCCAAGCTGGCTGTGGCCTTCACCTATTTACACCACAGATATATGTGCTTGAAGCTGGGCCCCAGCCTACACTTGTCTACACTGTGGGGATATGGGCCCCAAGCTAGGCCCTAGCTTCCACACGTCTACACCACTGGGCTATTGGCGATGAGCCTGGCCCAACATGCCCTGCTGTCTACATTGTGGGGATGTGGGCTCCTATCTGGGCCCTAGTTTGACACAGGTACACTGTGGAGATATGGGCTCCATGTCGGAATTCAGCCTCCACCTGTCTATACTCTTAGGATGTGGGCTCCAAGCCTGGCCCCAGCCTCCACCTGTCTACCCCAGAGGTATACAGGCTCCAAGATGTGCTCCAGCCTCCAGCTGTGTACACCACAGTTAAATGGGCTCCAAGCATGGCCCCACACATGCACCTGTCTATGAAAAAGTCATTTGCGCTCCGAGCCAGTCCCTAGCTTACAACTGTCTCCACCAAAGGTGTATGGGCTCTGAACCAGGCCCTACGTCATGACCCATCTACAGTGTGGGGATATGGGCTCAGAGCCGGGTCCCAGCCTCCACTCATAAACACTGTGGGGATACGGGCACCAAGCAGCACCCTAACCTCCACATCTCTACCCCATATGGATATGGGCCTGATGCTGGGGCCCAGCCTCCGTGCATCTACATTACGGAAATATGGGCTTCGAGCCAGGCCCCCAGGTACAGCTGTATAGCCTATGGTTATATGGGCTCCAAGCTGGGCCCCAGCCTGTATTTGTCTACACTGTGGTTATATGGGCTATGAGCCAGGCCCCAAATTCCACTTGTTTACACTTGAGTTATAGGGGCTCCAATCTGGGCCCCAGCTTCCACCTGTCAACACCACAGGTATATGCACCCTAAGTGGAACACAAGGCTCCTCCTGTCTACTCAAGAGGTATATCCGCTCTGTGCTGGCCCCCAGGCTCCATCTGCCTGCTCAAAGGTATATGGGCTCCAAGGTGGGCTACTGGCTCCAACTGTCTACAGCACAGGTACATGGGCTTGGAGCCAGGCCCCAGTCTCCACCTTTCTATGGCACAGCTATATGGGTTCTTAGCCAGGCCCCATGCCTCCACCTGTGTGCACTATGGGGATATAGTCTGTGAGCTGGGCCCAAGCCTCCACCTGTCTACACTGTCAGGATGTGGGCTCTGAGCTGGGCCCAAGCTTCCCCAAATCTACCCTACAGTTATATGGGCACCAAGCTGGGACACAAACTCCACCTCTCTACCCCACATGTATATGGGCTCAGAGCCAGACCCCAGCCTCCACCCATCTACACTGTGGGGATATGTGCTCTGATCTGGGCACTAGCCTCCACATGTCAAATTCACAGGTATATGGGCTCCAAGCCAGGCATCTACAATGTGGGAATATGGGCTCTGACCTGGGTCCCGACTCCCAGCCATCTACCACGAAGGCATATGGGCTCCAAGCTAGGCCACACACCTCTACCTGTCTACACCACAGTTATTTGGGCTCTGAGCCAGGCTCTAGCCATGCCCTGTCTATACCACAGGTACATGGATTTGGAGCAGGGCCTCAGCCTCTACCTGTCTACACCACAGGTATACGGGCAATGAGCCAGGCCCTACACCTCCACCCGTCTACACTGTGGGGATATGGGCTCTGAGCCGAGCCCCAGCCTCTACCCAAATACACAGTTTGGATAACGGACTTGAGGCAGGCTTGTGGCTCCAACTTTCTACCCCACAAGAATATGCTTTCCATACTGGGCCCCAAGTACCCACCTGCCTACAATGTGGGGATATGTGCTCTGAGCTGGGCCCCAGCCTCCACCCATCTACACTGTTGGTATATGGGCTCCAAGATGGTCCACACTCTCTACCTGTTTACCAACAGGTACACGGGCTCTGATCTGGGCCTAAGCCACCACGCGTCTACATTGTGGGAATATGGTCTCTGAGTTGGCCCCTGCCTCTGCCTGTCTACACCACAGGTATATGGGCCCAAGCTGTTCCCAGCTTCCTCCTGTCTCCATGCAGGTATATAGATCCAAGCTGGGCCCCAGACTACACCCTTCTACACCACAGGTGTATGTGTTCTAAGCCGGGCCCATCTTCTCCACTTGTCTACACTGTGTGGCTATGGACCCTGAGTCAGGCCCTAACTCCACCTGTCTACCCCACAGGTATGTGGGCTCCACTCTGGGCCCCCTGCCTACACCTCTCAAATCCACAGTTGTCTGAAATCTGATCCAAGCCCCAGGCTCCACCTGTCAAAACCACAATTATACAGACTCCAAGCTGGACCCCAGCTTCCACTTGTTTATACCTCAGTTATATGGGCTCCAAGCTGGGCCCAAAGCCTCCACCCATCTACACTCTAGTCATATGGGGTCTGAGCTAGGACCCAGCTTCTGCCCATTTACTCCACAAGTATCTGGGCTCCATGCTGGGCCCCAGGCTCCACCTCTCTACCCCACAGGTATATGGGCTCTGATCCAGGCCACATGTTCCCCTATCTACCACATGGCATCCCAACCAGTTCCCATTCTCTACCCATCAACACTGTGGGGATATGGGCTCAGATCCAGACCCTAAATTCCACCTGTCTACCCCACAGTTATATGGGCTCCAAGTTAGACATCATCCTCCACCTGTCTAGCCCACAGGTATAAGGGCTTCTTGCTTTGCCCCCATGCCTCAACCCGTCTACACTGTTGGGATATGGGCTCAGAGCTGGACTCTAGCCTCTACCTGTGTCCCACAGGTACATGGGCTCCAAGCTGGACCCTTTCCTCCACCTCTCTACAATGTGGGAATATGGGCTCTGAGCTGGGCCCTAGCCTCCACTTGTCTACACCACAGCTATATGGGCTCTCAGCTGTTACACAGCCTTTGCCCATCTACATTGTGGGAATATGGTCTTGGATCCACGTACCAGCCTATACCTGTCCACACCACAGGTATATGGGCTAGAAGCTTGGCACCACACCTCTACATGTCTATACTGTGGGCATATGGGCTCTGAACCATGCTGTAGCTTCCACCTGTCTACCCCACAGTTTTATGGGACCAGGCTGAGCCCCAATCTCCACCTGTCTACATAAAAGGTATAAGGCTTCCAAGCTGGGCCCCAGCTTCCAGCAGTCTACACCATAAATATATGGGCTCTAATCTGGGCCACAGCCTCTACCCATCTACATTGTGGGGATATGGGCTCCAAGCCATGCCCCAGCCTCCACCCATTTACACTGTGGGGATATGGGCTCCAAGTCAGGCCCCAGCCTCCACCCATCTACATTGAGGGAATATGGGCTCAGAGCTGGGCCTCAGCTTCTACCTGTCTACTCCACAGGTATATGGTGCCAAGCTGGGCCTGTCCACAGTCTGGGAATACAGGCTCTGCACTTGGCCCCAAACTCCAACCATCTACCATGGGCTCCAAGCCTTGCCATATGCCTTCACCTGTCTACACCATAGTTATTTGGATTCCGAGCCAGGCTTCAGCCTCGACCTGTCTATCTCACAAGTATATGGGCCATGAGCTGGGCCCCATGCCTCAATCTGTTTACACAGCGTGGAAATGGGCTCTGCTCCGGTTTGCTAATTCTGCCATTTTGACAAACACCAGAAATAGATCAGCTTATATAAGGGGGTTTATTTGGTTACAAAGTTACAGTTTTAAGGCCATGAAAATGTTCAAGTTAAGGAATCAACACAAGTAAACCTTCACTGAAAGAAGGCCAATGACATCTGGAAAACCTCTACCAGCTGCGAAGGCACGTGGCTGGTATCTGCTGATCCCTGGTTGTGTTTCAGCTCCTCTCTCAGCTCCTGTGCTTTCTTCAAAATGTTGCTCTTGGGGTGTTTTGTCCTCTCCTAGCTTCTCTGGAGCAAACACTGGGCTAGCATCTGCAAGGTGACAGCAAAAGTCTGCTTTCAGCAGCCGTCTCCAAAATGTCCCTCTCAGCTGCTCTGAGGTCCTTCTGTTTGTGAGCTGTTTTATAGGACTCCAGTGATTAAATCAAGACCCACACTGAATGGGTGGGCCCACACCTCCATGGAAATAATCTAATTCAAAGGTATTACCCACAGTTGTGTGGGTTGCATCTCCATGCAAACAAAGATTCTAACCTAATCAACACTAATACATCTGCTCTCACAAGACTGCATTAAAGAACATGGTGTTTTGGGGGACATAATACATCCAAACCAGCAAAGCCTCGGAGCTGGGCCCCAGCTTCCTCCTGTCTACACTGTGGGGATATGGGCTCTGAGCCACACCCAGCGTCCACCTGTCTACCCCACAGGTATATGGGCTCTAAGCTGGGGCACAGCCTATACTTATTAACACTGTGGGTATTTGGGCTCTGAGTCAGGACCTAGCCTCTACCTGCCTACACCACTGTTCTATGGGTTCAAAGATGGTCCATAGCATCCACCTGTCTTTACCACAGGTATATGAGAAGGTGAGCCCCAGCCTGCACCCATTTACAGTGTGGGGATGTGGGCTCCCAAGCCTGGGCCCATCCTCCAGCAATTTCCCCCAGAGTCATATGGGCTTTGTCCTGGGACCCATGCCTCCACATATCCAGAGAAAAGTTATTTGGGCTCTGAGCTAATCCCTAGCCTCCAGCTGTCTACACCACAGTTACATGGGCAACAAGCCATGCCCCACACCCAAAGCCATCTACATTGTGCGAATATGGGCTCCAAGCCTGGGCCCAGCCCCCCCCCATCTATAGTGTGGGGATATGGACTCCAAGTTGGGCCCCACTCTCCACCTGTCTACCCCTCAGATATATGGGCTTCAAGCTGGCCCCCAGCCTCCACTTGTCTACACCATGAGGATATGTGCTCTGAACTGGGCCCAAGCATCCATCCATTTACCCCACAGGTATATGGGCTCTGAGACAGGTCCAACCTCCACCTTTCTACACCAGTTATATGGGATCAAAGCTGGGCCACAGCATCCCCAGTCTAGACCATGGGTATATGGGCTCAATGATTGGCCCCATCCTACACAGGTCTATACTATGGTGATATGGGCTCCAAGCCAGGCCATAGCCTCCAACAATCTATCACACAGTTTTATGGGCCATGAGCCAGGCCCCATGCCCAAAGCCGTCTATATTGTGGGAATATGGGCTCCAAGCCTGGGCCCAGCTTCCATCTGTCTATAGTGTGGGGATATTGGCTCTGAGATTGGACCCAGCCTCCACCCGTCTACACTATGGGGATATGGGCTCTAAGTAGGGCCCCACACTCTCCCTGTCTACCCCAAAGTTATATGGGCTCTACCTGGGCCCCAGCCTCCACCTGTCTGCCCCTGATGTATATGGGTCCCAAACTGAGTCCCACACCTCCACCTGGCTACAATGTGTGGATGTGGGATCCAACCTGGGCCCAGCCTGTACTCATCTACACTGTGGGAATATGGGCTATGAGCTGGGTCCCAGCCTCCAGCCATTTACCACAGAGATACGTGGGCTCCAAGCTGGGCCACACATATCCACCTGTCTACACCACAGTTGTTTGTGCTCTGAGTCAGGCTCCAGGCTTTACCTAGCCGGACTCCAGCCTCCACTGTCAACTGTATAGGTATATGGGTTCCAAGGTGGGTCCCAGCCCCCAGCATCTACATTGGTGGGATATGGGCTTCAAGCCATGTCCCAGCCTCCACCTGTCTTCATTGTAGGAATATGGGCTTTGAGATGGGCCCCAGCATCCAGCTGTCTACCCCACAGTTATATGGGCTCCAAGCTTGACAGATGCCTCCACCTGTCTACCCGACAGGTATATGGGCTTGTAGCTGGGCCCCAGACTCCACTGTCTACATTGTGGGAATATGGGTTCCTTGCCAGGCCCAGCCTCCATCCATCTTCCCCACAGGTATATGGGCTCCAAGCTCAGCCCCAGCATCCACCTGTCTACACTGCAGGTATGTTGGATCTAAGTTGGACCCAACACCTCCACACATCTACACATAGGGATATGGGCTCTGAGCCGGGCCCCAGCTGCTACCTGCCTATATCGTGGGGATAAGAGCTCCATGCTGGGCCCCAGTTGTCACCTGTCTACCCCACAGGTATATGGGCTCCAAGCAGGGACCCAGACTCTACACATCTATTCCACAGATACATCAGCTCCATGCATGTTCCTAGCATCCTCCTGTCTACACCACATGTATATGGGCTCTGAGTCAGGCCCCAGCCTCCACCTGTCTACCCCCACAGGTATATGGGCTCTAAGATGGGCCCAAGCATCCATGCATGTATATTGTGGGGATATGGACTCCGAGCCTGTCTCCAACTGCCAACTGTCTGCACTCTGGGGATATGGGCTCCAAGCCTGGCCCCAGCCTCAACCCATCTACATTGTGGAAATAAGGGTGCCAAACTGGGCCCCAGCCTCCACCTGTCTACACCAAAGTTATACGGGCTCCAAGATTAGTGCCACGCCACCACCCATCTACACTGTGTGATATGTGCTCTGAACTGGGCGCCAGCATCTCCCAGTCTGAACTGTGGGGATAGGGGCTCTGAACTGGGCCAAAGTGTCCACTATCTACACGACATGTACATGGCCTCCAAGCTAGGCTCCAGCCTCCACCCATCTACACTGTGGAGTATGGGCTCTGAACCTGGACCCAGGCTATATATTTGCTTCACAGATATATGGGTTCCAAACTGGGCCCCACACACCACCCGTCTACGCTGTGGATATAGGGTTCCCAGCCATGCCCCAGACTCCTCACAACTGCACTGTGAATATATGGGTTTGAGCCAGGACCCAGACTCCACCTGTCTAAATTCTAGGGATACAACTTCAAGCTGGGACACATTCCCCAACTATATACACTGTGGGGGATTTGGGCTCTGAGCCAGACCCCATGCTTCCACTTGTCTCATTGTTGGGATATGAGCTCCAAGCCGGGCCCCAGCCTCCGCATCTCTCTACCAGAGTTATCTGGGCTTTGACCCAGGCCCCATGCCCCCACCCTTCTACATCATGGGGATTTGGGCTCCAAGCTGAGTCCCAACTTCCATCCATCTACACTGTGGGGATATGGGGTTTGAGTAGCAACCAGCTGCCTCTTCTCTATCCCACAGGAATATGGGCTACAAGATGGACCTCAGCCTCCATTTATCTAACCCCAAATATGGGCTTCGAGCTTTGCCCCACCATCCACCTGTCTGTACTACAGGTATATGGGCTTCAAGCTAAGCCCCAGCTTCCACACATCTACACTGTTGGGATATAGACTTCAAGCCTGGCCCCATGCACTCACCTGTCTATACTGTGGGGATATGAGCTCTAGCTGGGCCCCAGCCTTCACCTGTCTACACTGAGGGGATATCGGCTCTGACCCAGACCCCAGCCTCAAACTGTCTACCCCACAATTATATAGGCTTGAATTTGGCCCAAGCTCCACCCATCTGCATTGTGGGAATATTGGCTCTGAGCCAGGCCCCAGCCTCCACCTGTCTACCCCAAGGTGTCGTGGCTCTAAGCAGAATGCCAGGCTCCTCCTGTCTGTACCACAGGCATATGGGCTCTGAGCCAGACCCCAGCCTCTACCCTTCTACACTGCAGGAATATGGGCACAAGCCCATCTACAACAGGCTCCACCCATCTACACCAAAGTTATTTTGGGCTCCAAGTCAGGCTTCAGCCTCCACCTGTCTATACCACATGTATATGAGCTCCAATCTGGGCCCAGCCTACACCCATCTAAACTGTGGGAATATGGCTCCAAGCCAGGCCCCAGCCTCCACTTGTTTACACACAGGTATATGGATCCAAGCTGGGACCCAGCCTACATTCATCTACACTATGGGGATAAGGGCTCCAAACCAGCCCACTCTCCACCTGTCTATACCACAGAGAAATGGGCTCCAAGCTGGGACCCAGGACTCCTACCCATCTACATTGTGTGGATATGGGCACCGAGCTAGTCCCCAGCCTCCACCTCTCTAGCTCACAGGTATATAGTTTCAATGCTGAGCCACAGTGTCCACTTGTCTACACCACAGGTATATGGGCTCCAAAATGGGCCCAAGCCTACACCCATCTAAACTGTGTAGATATGGGCTCTGAGCCAGACCCCAGCCTCCACCAATCCACCAATCTACCTAACAGGTATATGGGATTCGGGCTGAGCCCCATGCATCCACGTGTGTACAGCTGAGTTATTTGGGGTTCAAGGCAGGCCATAGCCTCCACCTCTCTACACCACAATTATATGGCCAATGAGCCAGTCCCTATGTCCCAACCCATCTACATTTTGGGGACAGGGGCTCCAAGCTGTGCTCCAGCCTCACCCATCTACAGTGTGGGGATATGCAAGCTAAGTTAGCCTCTAGCCTCAACCTGTCTACACCACAGTTAATGGACTCCAAACCAGGCCCAAGCTGCCACCTATGAATTGTACAGGTATATGGGCTCCAAGCTGGATGCAGCCTCCACCCATCTACACTGTTAATATGGGCTCAAAGCCATGCCCCAGCCTCCACTTGTCTACCCCACAGGTCTATGGACTACAAGATGGACCCCAGTCTCCACCTGTCTACACCACAGGCATGTTGGCTCCAAGCCAGGCCCAATGCTTCAGCTGGTCTGCACTCTGGGGATATGAGTTCAGAACAGGTCTCTAACCTCTGCCTGTCTGCTCCACAGGTATATGGGCTTCAAGGTGGGCACCAGCCTCCACCTATCTTCAGTGAAGAAATATGAGCTACAAACCAGACCACAGCCTCAACATTTCTACTTCACAGGTATATTGGGCCCAGTCTCCACCTGTCTACACTGTGGGAATATGGGTTCCAAGCTGGGACATAGTCTCCATCTGTCTATACCCCAGGTATATGAGCTCCAAGTGGAGCCGCACACCTCCACACATCTACACTGTGGGAGTATGGGCTCTAGGCTGGGCCCCAGCCTCCACCTCTCTACCCCAGAGGTATATGGTTCCAAGATGGGTCCCAGGATCCATCTGACAACAATTTGGGGATAGGGGCTCTGAGCTGTGCCCCAGCCTACAGCCATCTATCCCACAGGTATATGGACTCCTGGCTGGGCCCCATGCTTCAACCTGTCTAAAACAGTTATTTGGTCTTCGAGCCGGGCCCAGCCTCTACCTGTCTACCCCATAGGTATATAGTCTCCAAGCCGGACACCAGGCTCTAGGAATCTAAATTGTGGGGATATGGGCTCTGAGTTGGTTCCCAGGCTCCAACTCTCTAACCCCAGATATATAGGCTCGGAGCCTGGACCCATCCTCCACCTGTCTACATTGTGAGAATATGGGCTCCAAGTCGAACCAAAGCTTCCATGCATCTAAGTTACAGGAATATGAGCTCCAAGCTTAGCCCCACACTCCACATGTCTACACCACAGTTTTATGGGCTCTAAGCTGCCACCAGCCTACATGCATCCACATATTGGGTGTGGGCTCCAAGCCAGGCCCCAGCTTCCACCTTTCTGTTCCAAAGGTATATGGGCACAAAGCTGGGTCCCACACCTCCACCCATCTACACTGAGGGGATATGGGCTCCAAGCTAGATCCAGCTCCACCTATCTACATGTTGGGGTTATGGGCACCAAGGTGGACGCCAGTATCTACCTGTCTAGCCCACAAGTATGTGGGCTCTGAGCTGGGCCCCAGCCCCAAACTGTCTACACCATAGGTATATGGAATCCGAGCCATGCCCCAGCCCCAACCCCAACCTGTATAAACCACAGGTATATGTGTTCCAAACTGGGACCCATGCCTCCACCCATCTGCCCTGTGGTGATATGGGCTCTAAGCCAGGTCCTAGACTCTACCTGTCCATCCAACAAGTATGTGGGCTCTGACCATGCCTCTGCCTCCTCCTGTCTACACCACAAGTATGTGGGCTCCAAGATGGGCCCCAGCCTCCACCCATCCACACTGTGAGGATATGGGCTCCAAGACAGGCCCCAACCCCCACCTGTCTACCCCAGATCTATATGGGCTGAAGCTAGGCCCCATCATGAGCCTGTCTACACTAGAGGCAAATGGCCTACAAGCTGGACCCAAGCTTTCATCTGTCTACACCAGAGGTATATGGGCTCCAAGCTGGAGCCCAGCCTCCATTCGTATATATTTTGGTAGTTTGGGCTCTGAGCCAGGTCCCAGCCTCCACCTGTCTACACCACAGATTTGTGGGCTCCATACTGGGCCCCAAGCCTACACCTATCAAAACCACAGCTTTTTGGAAGTTGAGCCAGGCCCCAGGCTCTACCCATCAAACCATAATGTTCCAGTTCGCTGATGCTGCTGTTTTGCAAAACACCAGAAACGGATTGGCTTATATAAAGGAAGTTTATTGAAGGCCATAACGTGTCCAAGGTAAAGAATCAACAATAGGGTACCTTCACTGAAGGATGGCCATTGGCATCCAGAAAATCTCTGTTAGCTTGGAAGGCACGTAGCTGGCATCTGCTTGCTCCCAGGTTGCATTTCAAAATGGCATTGTCCAAAATGTTGCTCTTGGGGCATTTTGTCCTCTCTGAGCTGCAGCTCCTCTTCCAAATGTCACTCTTAGTTGCTCTGAGGTCCTTCTGTTGTGAATTCCTTTATATGACTCCAGTGATCCAATTAACACCCACCCTGAATGGGTGGGGTAACACCCCCATGGAAATTATCCAATCAAACATTTCACTCACAGTTGGGTGGATCACATCTCCATGGAAACACTCAATCAAATAATTCCAATCTAATCAACACTAATATGTCTGTCCCCACAAGATTGTGTTAAAGCATATGGCTTTTTCTGGGGGACTTAATATATACAAAAGAGCACACATAAGTATATGGGGCCCAAGCTGGACCCCAGCTTCCACTTGTCTATACCACAGGTATACGGTCTCCAAACCGGTCCCAATCCTCCACCCATCTACATGGTGGCGTTATGGCCTCTGAGCTGGGCCATTGCCTCCTCTTGTCTACCTAACGGGTATATGGACTCCAAGGTGGGCCCCATGCCTCCACCTGTCTACACCTCAGTTATATGGGTTTAAAGCTGGGCCACAGCATCCATCTGTCTACACCAGTTATAAGGGGTCCAAGCTGGGACCCAGCCTACATACATCTATGCTGTGGGGATATGGGCTCCTTGTGTGGCCACATCATCCATCCATCCATCGACCCCACAGACTTATGAGCTCCAAGTTGGGCCCCCACCCACCACCTGTTGCCATCTATACTTTGGGGATATGGGCTCTGAGCTAGGCCCCAGCCTCCACCCATCTACTCCAGAGGTTTATGGTCTCCTAGTTGGGGCCTAGCCTATACCTGTCTACACAATTGTCCTATATAAAGTCCTCAACTTGGTTCTCATATATTCCTGCTCCAACTGAACTGGGTGACATTTATTTTTGTGGTTCCCAGGAGGTCCCCTGGCTCTTACAGTGGGCATTTCAAAGATGACTAAGGACACTGAACCTTCCTTATCTTTCTTCAGATCATCAGCGTCTTCAGCCCCAGCCACCCATCACCACTGTCCCAGCAAATATTCTTTGCTATGATTTCCCCAACACCCCACACTTCACCCCTTCCCCAGTGTATTTCTCTCCTCCCTGGTCCCTGTTCCACTGGAGAATGTTGGATTCCTCACACTCTACCTTGTGCAGGGCCCATGGGAGCTCTGCCCACCACCTTGATGGCATCTTCAGGGCCACCATGTAATTCAGCCCCAATAGCAAGGTGTGGCGTCTGCTCTCCTGGGTGTTCTCAGAACCAAATGCTGCCATCCATGATCTCCAGGATGCAAAGTCTGGCAGAGGGATCACAGAGGAGGTTTCACAGGAACTTCTCATAGGAACAACATCTGGAAAATAGCAAATGCACAGAACTAGGATGATGGTGACTGAGAGCTTTGTTGTAGGCTCAACAAAATCCTCAGGAGACCCCATGGGGTGCTCAGAGTCTGGGAAAGCCCTTAAGAGTTTCTGTGCCTTCTGAAGAGGGGCCAAGCTTCGAAATGCTGCATGGTCACATTAGATACAGGAAAACCCAGGTGACAATATTTAGCCCAGGAGATCAGGAGGGGGCTGTGTGGAGAAAGCAGCTCTCATGGGGCTGGGGAGTGAGAACTTCAGACCCAAAGGTGGGATCTGGGAAGCCCAGCATGGCTCACAATCAGGGCCACATCTTTCTCAGGGAGAGGGGGCTTCCCAATCCCACCCCCACTTGCCCATGCCCAGGAGAGCCTGCCCATCCCTCCAGCCTGCCCTGCACTCAGCCCATCCAAGGCTTCCTCCAGCTGCCCCTCACCAGGGAAGGAGGCCCAAGACCTGAGTCTCATCCTCACAGTCACTGCCTCCCAGACCCACCAAAGACAATGGATTGACAGTGTGTGGGGGGCACAGGGCAGTGTTGTCACATGACAAGCCCTCCTGAAATGTCAACCGTGAGTGGTCCTTAAGGTCAGAAGAATAAGTTGAACTAGTCAAAGGCTCAGTGATTGTGGGAAGTAGGTCCATGACCAGCACTGGGCTCCTCAACCTGTGCTCTCTGCATTGACCTCCCAGAAGCCCTGGCTCACAAATCTCAGGGTCATCAGAACTATAAATGGGAGGGGAGGGAGTCCAAGATTGAAATTCTGGAAAACTCTGCCTTACCAGTTTCTGATCTGTTAAGAGTGAAGGAACCCAGCAGACCCATAGAAGAGCAGACCCCTTTTGAGTTCACCATCCAGATCAGGGAAGGAAAAAGGACAGACTGAAGTTTGAAGGAGGGTGACCTTCACATGTCAAAGACTGGCAGGTCCTCCTAGCAGGTGGTGAGGTGAAGTCAGGGTCTCCTGGGCCTGGGGAGCAGAAATCTGTGGCGTTGACCTTGAAAACTAAAGGGAGGCCCCTCTCTGTTCTCTGGGGATGGGTCTCTTCCTGCAAACTCAAACTGCCTCCCAGGCTGGTCAATGAGGGCTGCTCTGATTCACATCCCTGGGCCTGCCCTTTCCTTGGGGAATAACAGAGGCTGGGGGAGGCTGCCCAGGTGGATCCTTAAGAGACAGAGCATTGGGATGTCTGCACCATGGCCTGGATTGCTCCCCTGCTCACCCTCCTCATTCTGCACAGGTGCTGCCTCCATAGGTTCAACCCCAATGGGACACTGTGCTGGGCCCACCCCAGACCCTGAGCTCACCCAGGCCCATCCAAGGAGTGGACTCTTGGGGGAGTGAGCTCAGTGGCCTCCATCCCACTCTACCTTTTTCTCTGCAGGCTCAGTGGCCTCCTATGTGCTGACACAGTCATCCTCTGTGTCAATGGCCTCGGGACAGATGGCCAGGATCACCTGCTCTGGAGACAACTTAGGGAATAAATATGTTGATTACCAGCAGAAGCCAGGCCAGGCCCCTGTGCTGGTTGTCTATGCAGATAATGAACCACCCTTGGGGATCCCTGACCAATTCTCTGGATCCAAATCAGGGAACATGGCCACCTTGACCATCAGTGGGGCCCAGGCTGAGGATGAGGGTGACTATTACTATGCCACAGACCATGGTGGTGTAAGCAGCTTTCATTAAGACACAGTGACTCAGACAGATGGGGAAGTGGGACAGGAACCTGCATGACCATCTCATCTCACAGTCCCTGCCACTCTTCCTGTGCTGGTCACACTGAGCAGGATGGAGCCTTCATATGGAGAAGAACCTTCTTGTCCTACTTCTGCACTCTTAGGCTCTTCCCTTTCTCTGCCCAGATCCTGCACAGGCCAGGCCCAGGGACACTGTGGGAAGCCTGGGTCCCCACCAGACACAGAGCAGAAAAGGAGAAGTCAGAGCAAACACCCAGTGATAGCTTCTCCCTCCAGGACAGACTTTTAAACAGGTACCAGGGGACTGGCATGAGCTCCTTGGAGCCCTCTGAGATACACCTTGAAAATTGTCAGTAAGACCTCCTAGGAGCATCTGATGAGACCCTCTCATGTCAGGCTTCCAGGTTTCCTCCTGGCCACACCTCACACCACCTGCCCAAATTCCTTCATGGATCAAGTCCTCTGTGTCCCATATGGTACTGAACAATGGTGTCCCCTTCCATTACTCATTTGAATTTAATTAGTGGGTGTTTCTGAGAAAATCTCAGAGAAAAATTTCAATGAAGAAGTGTTCTTATTCATTCATCCATTTTATTTGCAATGCTTGTAAGGTGTCTACCTTTCAAGAAACATGCTGACATGTTTATAATAGGGACAGTATTTGTGCCAGTTTGAATGTATTATGTCCTCCAAAATGCCATTTTCTTTGAAGTAATCTTGTGTAGGCAGATTTCTCAGTGTTGATTAGATTTTAATTCTTTGAGTGTTTCCATGGAGATGTTCTCCACCCAACTGTGGGTGATGACTCTGATTGGATAATTTCCATGGAGGTGTTACCCCACCCATTCAGGGTGGGTCTAAATTAAATCACTGAAGCCATATAAATGAGCCGACAAACAGAAGGAACTCAGTGCAGCTGCGAGTGACATTTTGAAGAGGAGCTACAGCTAAGAGGGACACTTTGAAGAATGCACAGAAGCTGAGAAAGTAGCTGCAGCTGAGAGACAGTTTGAAGATGGCCATTGAAAGCAGACTTTTGCTCCAGACAAGTCAAGAGAGGAAAAATGCCCCAAGAGCAACAAAGAGTGACATTTTTTAGGAATTGCACCCTAGAGAGGAACATCCTGAGAGAAAGCCATTTTGAAGCCAGAACTTGGAGCAGATGCCAGCCACATGCCTTCCCAGCTGTTTTCCAGACACCACTAGCCATCCTTCAGTGAAGGTAACTGATTGCTGATGTGTTATCTTGGACACCTTATGGCCTTAAGATTGTAACTGTGCAAACAAATAAAGGCCCTTTATAAAAGCCAATCCATCTCTGCTGTTTTGCATTCTGGCAGCATTAGCAAACTATAACAGTATTTAAATGGAAAATTCAGACACCTAGGGTGCATTTGTTCATTATGCCCTTATTGTTCACACATCCACCTTGGTCACTTCCACGTGCAGGGGGCAGTGTTATCATACGTTCACAACCAGAAGTCAGTACCTGGCAGGAAATGCGGCCGAGACATCAGCTCTATAATGGCAAACTCAGAATCTGCAGCCTGAAGGGCAGTGGCCTCCACCTTGGTCTGGAAAGATGCTGTGGGGCTTCAAGTATGGTCTGAAGAAGTGGTACCTCCCTCCCTGTTATCCTTCTGACACGGCCCATTTTTCTACCTTAGGAACCATTTACAACAGCACCTATTTACTTCCAGTCAAACTACTGAGAGCATCTTCCCTTCTGGTAGGAAGAGAGGGGCCTGGAATGCCCCGCCCAGCTGGGGGGGTCTCAGGAGGCAGAGCTCTGGGGGTGTCTCCTCCATGGCCTGGACCCCTCCCTTCCCACCCTCCTCACTCTCTGCACAGGGGCTGTCCTCAGGACTTGCCTGCAGCCTCAGTCCCCACAGGAACCTGTCTTGGACTTCATCCCAGTCCATCCTGGGAGCTGCTGAATGATGGGACCTCCTGGGAGTGGACCCTCAGCCTCAGATCTCCTCTCCCTGAAGGACCTTGGCCTTGGGAAAAATGCCATCTCTGCAGAAGTCAGGACAGTGCTGGTTATTTCTAGAG